>NC_135504.1:120065415-120315415 GCF_052857255.1 Amblyomma americanum | reverse complement strand
CACCATCGGTACCGTTGACTCCGCCGCCGCTAGCAGCCCCTCCGCCGTCCTGCGCCCGTCCACACCGAAGACCAGGCCGGAGCTTTGATTCCGAGAAGGAGGCTCCTTGGCGCAGACCGGCACGCCGCGGATGACGGCCGTGGCTAGCAGGGCCTGGAGAGCATCGCTGCTCCCCGCGTCCACTGCCACCACATTCCGCCGCATGTTTACCCGGACAGCGAGGACGCCCGGGCGGGATCCGATCTCCTCGGCCAACTCCCAGCCCTCTTCCCTGGTGACGGCGGTGCCCCGGTTCGCCGGCCGAAACAGCACCGTCCCCGCCAGGCTGGACGGGACATCCACGGCAGCCGGGGCTCGCTCCAGGGCAGCTCTCCGACGCCGCTGCGCCTTGGTAGTGATAATGCGCCACGGGACCAGGCTGGCCCCAGCATCAGCGCCGCCGCTGCCTGCGGCGCATTGCTGCGGCGCGCCGCGGAGTTGGGCGCGCTCGCTGCCAGCAGACGAAGCCCCAGCCGCAGCCTGGTCTCGTGCGGCGGGATTTGGTGAGGTCGCACCCGTTTTTCTTCCGGACGCCGTCGCCCCACCAGCAACAGCAGCAGCATCAGCAGCAGGCTGGAGGTGGGCTCTATGGGGCTCGTGCTGGGAAGGCCCTGCTCCTTCGAGTGTGGAGGGAGAGAGAACAGTGACTGTGGGGGGCCTTCGAGCTTCCCGCTTGGCCACCGCGATGTCCCTTTTGGTTTCCGAGTCCCTCTCCTCCTCGGACCCCGTTGAGCGTCGCCGTTTCCGGAGAGCAGACTCGTCCATTGGGGTGCACATGCTCTCCTCGGCTGCAGGTGTCCGCGGTGAGCCCGCAGCAGCAGCATCAGGGGGAGAGGGCATCACAGCCGGTTCCCCAGGAGTAGCAATGGCGGCAGGAAGCGGAGGGGTGGCCAGAAATGGCGTGGAGGGAGCCTTCATGGAGTTCTGCGTCTGGTGAGCGAGCGCCATGGCGTCCCCCAAGGCTAGAACGCGTGGGTCCGCAGGCGACACGTCCAAGGTCCCGATGACGGCCTCAAGGTTCTCCGAGGTGGTGATGAGCGCCGCCGTCAGGCACCTCACCGTGTCCCGCAGATCAGCGATCTCGGCCTGCATTCGCCGAATGGTGCTGGACGACCTTCCTCTGGATGGCGTTCGTCTCCGTGATCGTGAGCGTGAGCGGCCTGCCCTGCGTTGCTGATCGTCACCGCCGAACACAGGCCTTCGCTCGTTCACGGTGTCTGTGGCCTCAATGGGGAGACCCCGCAACGCCGCGAAGCCTTAGGCCCAGCGTCCGAAGGAGCAGAGAGCTAAAAAACACGTCCGCTCGCTTCGAACGCCGATCGAAGACCTTGTGAAGCCTGCTGTGCTCGGCTTCTCGAAAGCGGCAATATATCCAAGGAATCTACGTGGCACCGGGAGCCCCTGTCAAGCAGATGGTTGCTGTGGTTGCCACGTGTATACCAGCCTACGGCACGGTTTCACAGTTGTGTGTGAGAGGAAACAGCCCTCTCTTATTCAGTGTATGAAAGAAAAGTTTGACTTTAATTTAGCTTCGGAGCCTGACGTCCTGACTACACAATGGGGAACTAATATGGAGTTTGTATACTAAAGAGGCTGTACCAAATCGAAATACTGTATCGACAAAATTGAGAGTGCTGCACGCTACTTCAGAGATCATCGGGCAGTCTTCGTCTCTGTCAAGCAGAATGAATAAAAGGTGTGTATATCCAAAGTCTCTAATTGCTAAACATACAGGGACCACAACAAGCTCCGCCAGGGAAACGTGCCTCTCGCTACTTACATCCTGGCATAGCCAAGCTATGCCACTGCCAATTTTTTTTCATTCTTTCCTCTCTTTCTAACGAAGAGGTTCAAGCTTTGTCCCTTGCGACGATTTCGTGTATTTGAGGTGCCTGTTTTTATGCAGTCTATTTAGGGTTTTACTTTTCGTTCTTTCCTCTCTCTCTAACGAAGAGGTTCAAGTATCAAGGCACCAAAAATACAAGAAATCCTCGCCGGTGACAGAGCTTGAGGCACGAAAGCTCGGCTGATCTCTGAGCGCCGCGTACAGCGGGTATCTTAGTGCTTCAACCGCAACTGGAGACACTTGCGGCCGTCTAGCTCCGCTCCACATAACTCTGGACTCCACTTCCCCTGTGCGGGAACTCCAAGTGCGCGTTCATAGCCGGGAGCTTACTTCACGTGTACTTCCGTCCATTGCTTTGCAGAACACCGTGGGAAGCCGACAGGTGGTCAGTCGTAAATATAGGAGGAGGTTGCTTGCGGCCTACAGCCTTTTGTTCGGTCTACGCGCCCCTTAAAACCTGCTAGCGTGATCCGGGAACTGAGTCCGAAATGCCTTTATGGTTCTTGCACTTTATATACCTTCATCAAGAATTCTACTTGCTATTTTTACTTCTGCGTAGAGGGTTTCAGCTTTCGAGGTGCTTCAGAGTAGCCTCATTGAAAGGGCAAGGGAGCCGTATAATGCCGGGTAAGGTTTACGACAGGTGTCTGCGAATGTATGCACTTATTCTGACGCATTTGGTGCCGTCGCCTATGTAGAGGAACGACAGGGAATAAGAAAGCAACCTCGAACACGTGTGGTTTCAGCAGAGCGAGATACACTAGAGCAGAAAAATGTGTTATCACAAAGGGTTGCGGCACAGTAACCTAAATTAGTTATTTGCAAGAATGCTCCAGAAGTCACATTGTGCCCAAATTGATATTCTGAAGCCGTTTAAATTTTTGAACCTCATATTGTTATGGATCAGTGCAGAAAATGACGAAGGAAAGAAAAGCCAGACACAAATCTTAAAAAAAAACTGCCGCGTATCGTGAGTTCCAAAGGACAAGTGGAACGGGCTGCAGCGAAGCCACTTTCTTAGAGGATTTGGTCAAATCTCTCATCCCCAGTAGCAAGCTTAGGACCTAAATTATTTATAGAATGTTCTCTAAGGTAGAAAAAGCGTATCTGACGGCGTTTCAAAGCAAAAGTATCGTTAGCGTTTGCAGTACACAAAAGAAGGCTAAACAGCGTTCATTTTCCTGCTCCATGTTGTTACGTGCAGAACGGCTAGGCAGATGACAAGTAAAAGAGAATTAAATTTCTTGGAGAACATAGATAAAGTATCTGTGTGTTGTGCGTTAAGAGCCATTTCCACGAACTAATCGAAAGCGCGGGTTAACTATAAAATTCCGGACTAAACCAAGCACCGCTGCCCTGCTATGAAATTATAAAGCTGGGAACTCTATGGAGCTTAATACCCCCTCCGCCCCCTGCCCTAACAGCTTACTCCCAGGTTATAAGCCATGCATGCAGAAAATGAAAATCAGTTTTTGAGAAGAAATGGCGCAGTATCTGTATCTTATCGGGGGACACCTGAAACGCACCGTAAAGGAAGGGATAAAGGAGGGAGTGAAAGAAGAAAGCAAGAGGTGCCGTAGTGGAGGGCTCCGGAATAATTTCGACCACTGGTTATCTTTAACGTGCACTTACATCGCACGGCCCTTCGCCTCACGTCCCGTCTGTTCTCCGTCAGGTAGTTACACGCAGTGACCGAACGCTCCGCGAGTTCTACCTTGAACGATTAATAACTAAACGCCCCACTGCAGTTGTAACCAACACAGTGCTGTGCGCGTGTGTGATTTAATACCTCTAAAATGAACTAATCACGCGCACAACCTGGACACATTTCTTATTGTGTAAATAGTTTGTACATATTACTTCTCCCCCTAACCTCTCATCCTGTCCCCTCACCTCTTTAATTTCATTTCTCCATTCTGCCTGCTGTCCTTTATTTCTGCTGCCCCAGCTCAGGTGCTTCAGTATCAATGGCAGATGCCGGGGCTAGCAAAAATCTTTTCCTTCCTCTTTACTATTATTTTTAATAAAACCACTACCACCACCACCATCCAAATGCGGCTGCCGCGGTCGGGTTCGAGCCCGGGAACTCCGAATCAGTAGCCGAGCGCCGTAACCACTGAGCCACCGCGCCGGGTCCATGCATCCAGCGCTGATATGTTCACGGGTGAGGCGAACAACCTGCCTCGAAATGACATATTCCGGGCTGTGCAGCAGCGCTACCTGGGGAGCCATATGCTCGGTGAAAGGTGCAGTTTCTTGAGACACTCAGCGCATATCGCACACCATGCGTAGTAACGGAATATCATAAGATATGCACCAAAAAAGTGATTCGATTTGTAATGGGTACCCGCCGCGGTTAATTGGTTTGGTCATAGAAGGCAGTGGCCAAGTACTACACCAGGGTGGCCAAATCCAGCTCTTGTGAGAGAGTGCGTTGTCGGTTGTGGCCACCGAGATCAGGCAGCACCCCAGGCCTGGTTATGCAATTGCATCGACACGCGGATTTTTTTTTTTTTTTGAAATCTAGTGAAGAATTGCGCGGCACCAGGATTCCAACCCCGGTCCTCTTGCACGCGAGGCGGATGCTCTACCTCAACGCCATCGCTGCAACGCTATTGGAGAGACATGGGAGAGGCCTTTTCCCTGCAGTGGGTGTAGTCAGGCTGATGATGATGATGATGATGATGACCCGCCGCAGGGGCTAAGTGGTTAGAGCGCTCGGTTACTGATCCGGAGGTCACGGGTTCGAACCCGACCGCGGCGGCTGCGTTTCTATGGAGGCAAAACGTTAAAGCGCCTGTGTGCTGTGCGATGTCAGTGCACGTTAAAGATCCCCATGTGGTCGAAATTATTCCGGAGCCCTCCACTACGGCACCTCTTTCTTCCTTTCTTCTTTCACTCTCTCATTTATCCCATCCCTTCCGGCCCGGTTCAGGTGTCCGCCGATATGTGAGACAGATATTGCGTCGTTTTCTTTCCAATAAAACAATTATTATTATTATTATTATGTGTACTGGGAATGAGGGAGGGACGCCTAACTTTCAGCGCCTGCACCTTCATTGTCCATACTAGAAAGTAAAAATGATATATGAGACAGATACTGCGCCATTTCCTTTCCCCAAAAACCAATTATTATTATCAGCCTTTTCCACCGGGTTCGAACACGACTGCGGCGGCTGCGTTTTAATGGTGGAAAAACGCGAATGCGCACGTGTGCTGTGCGATGTCAGTGCACGTTAAAGATACCCAGGTGGTCGAAATTATTCCGGAGCCCTCCACTACGGCACCTCTCTATTCCCTTCTTCTTTCACTCCCTCCTTTATCCCTTCCCTTACAACACGGTCCAGGTGTCCAACAATATATGAGACAGATACTGCGCCTTTTCCTGCCCCCCCCGCCGCCCCCCAAAAAAGACAATAAAAAAGCCTTTGCCAAAAAAAGCTAGTACGCTCGGCTGCTGAGCATAAGTTGTTTCGATGGAGGCGAAACCCAGAGGCGCCCCTGTGCTGTGCGTTGTCAGTGCACGTTAAAGATCCTCAACTGGCCGAAATTATTAATGCGAAAGCATTATTTGGCTACGTCGGCGAGGTCGTATCCTCAAAATGTGTCGGCAGCCCTTGTGTCGTTCTCAGAACAGTTAGGATCAGAAGAATGATTACGATCGATGGAGAATGATGTTAGGGTGATGCTCAAAAAATATTACGTCTATAGCATAATTTGTAATTAATTGGAGCCAAAATGTAGAAAAACCGCCGAAATATCGCGGATATTGATATAGTGAGTGTACGGGAAAACAAACGTGGACGGCAAAGGAGTTAAAATAATGTTTGAAGTGGATTGAAGTGTGTTTGTTGAAGGATAAATAATCAAACAAAAATGTTTGACTGACCTAAAGTAATTAATTAATTACAAGCTAAAGTAGTTCGACGGCCGATTAGACTAGACGGGGATATAGTAGGTGGACAAGAAAGTAGCAAAGGTAATGAAAATTGGTTCTTAGGGAAAGGAAATGGCGCGGTATCTGTCACATCTCAGCGGACACCAGAACAGCTCTTTAGGGCACGGGCTCAGTCTCTCCTTTATCTCTTCCATTACGGCGCGGTTCAGGTGTCCGCCGATATGTGAGACAGATACTGCGGCATTTAGTTTCCCCAAAAACCAAGTTTCATCTTTTTTTTCATTTTTACGCTAACACCTGCTCACAGCGCTACTGAGATGTTCACTCACGCAGTGAGTCAACTACACTTGTTATTCAGACGCGTCAGACACACACTGCTAGAACCGAGGAGCGCGGCTAGAAGTGTTTTCGAAGTAAAATGCGTGGCACACTATGGCTGTCTACGGCATGGATGTCGACAACAGGCGGTTTTGCTGTCGCTTTGTCACAAGTAATCAGCTATTAAGTGCCATTTTAGGGGTAGTTTTAAAGCGAAAGCTCTACTCCTCGTTTACGAAGGTGGAGGTCATGTGGCTCTGAAATATGACCTTCAAACAAATACGAGCGGAGGCTTGACCCTGACGTCATGCCTCGTGACTCGCTACGCCTCGCCAAAGCTGCGTACGCGGAGCAGACGGCACACGCGCAGTTGCCGGAAATTGCGTGGTGCGCCGTTCGCTATATGAGAGCGTGTGGCATGTAGAGATTAGATCTTCCGAAAGTATGCTTTAGCGGAATTCGGATCTAATGGATCTGATTTAATATCTGCAGCGGTTCCATGGACCTAAGATATTAAATTTATTTTTGGATTATGGCGGGGTGCTCGGCTTGAAGGACTCTGGCACTGGTCACCTCGGTATTGCGCTGCCTCCGTGATCGACCCGCGCAAAGTGGGCCTATTAGCGCGTGGATCCTTTTCTTTCTACCTTTCCTCTCCTATCCTTTAACTCTCATACTTTCAGCACGCGGCAGCGAGCGCGGCTCGGCTCGAGCCAGTAGGCAGACCCGTGCACTTTCCTTTTCCTTTCTGTCAGCAACATCAGTCAGTTAGTCAGAGATTAGTGGCGAAGGTCATTTCCTGGCTCTACGGGGCCGGTATCTACGGGCTCTCACATATGTGGCGAATACTCCCTGCCGCCGGGTGTATCTGTTGCTAAACCGTCGTCATCATTTCGGATGACGAGTTGCGACGCGCGTCCTGTCTCATTCCTTCACTTACGCATCTCTTAACGCTGCCACTGTATGCACGTGGCAGCGATTGTGGCTCAGCTTCATCCAGCGGGCAGGCCCGTACGCTTTCCTTTACATTTTTTCCGAAAGTCGCCACAACACCATCTCCTTCGTGCGCTTACCTTAACACGAATTCGCTCATCTTTGGATCAGCCGGGTTGAACAACTACTTTTGGAGTGCTAAACCACTTCTAGCCGCACTCCCCTGGTTCCAGACGTGTCTCGTGTGGAGCCTCTGAGTAGCATGTGTAACAAGCTCACAGGCGCTTCGCACCCGCGGCATCCACTGAGTTTCCACCGAAACTGTCACTGAAGATGCCAGCGCGAGCTCAGGTTTTAGCGGGTATCGAGGTAAACTACATAAAGGAAAGTTTATTAAACGCCCGAGAAAAGACCTAAACAATAAAAAAGAGCCCATACATACTGAGGACGGGTGACACAGGCTAGTCACCTACACACTGGTGAAGACCCGAATACGCATAAACCGTTTGACATTAAGAAGTCTTGCTAAAACACAGCAGCACTGTACAAAAGGAAAGAATCAGCCCTGTCTGAGTCAACAGGGAGGGGAAATTTGACAGGTATATCCCTGAGGAGAGGTAATAAACAAATCGCAGTCTCTGCGCAGAACAGTCGTTTAAATTAATAGAACGGATGTTTATTGACACTCCAAAACTAAATCTATTCTTTCCCTCCCTCCTTTATCTCTTTTCTTACGGCGTGGTTCCGGTGTCCAACGATATGTGAGACAGATACTGCGCTATTTCCTTCCACAAATAATAACAATAATAGTAATAATAATTATTATTATTAATCAAAACCCGTCTGTACATGACCACGACTAGTGTCACAGGCTAATCACCTAAACATCGAGCGAACACAGAAAAGGTACACTGTACATATTTGACATCAATAACTTCTCTTAAAATGGTGCGGCACTGTACAGAACAATCAGCCCTCCACGGGTAAACTGGGAAGTAGAGAGAAGTCGACCAGAAATGCAAGAAGAGCTGATTGCACGACTATCCGCGCCAGTTGTTAGGGCGCTCGGCTACTGATCCGGATTTCCCGGCTTCGAACCCGACCGCTGCGGCTGCATTTTTTATGGAGGCAAAACGCTAAGGCATCCGTGTGCTGTGCGATGTCAGTGCACGTTAAAGATCCCCAGGTGGTCGAGGGAATCGCCGCTAGGGGCCCGAATGAGCAGACGCGTCTCGCACGACTCCGCCAATTTCTGGCTTCTGTACCCAGCTAAATCTTCCCAAGGACCCATCAAGACCCTCAACAGATCCAGGAAAGTACACGGGCCCTAACCGTTATCATCTGTTGGATATGCCCGATGATTCACAAGAACTGGCAAGTGAAAACGTCTCCGCCTGCTGTGCCGCTGCGCTAAGCCTCGCCTCATCGATGCGAGCCTCACCGGCGCGCTGCGTTCCTTACTCACCGGCAGCGCACCTACCCCCAGCAGCCTTGGAGGGGCAAGCGCAGAGGGAATACCTTCGTCCGAGTGAGTGGACCCCGATACTCCGCGCATACAAGGGTGAAATCTCAAGCGCGGAAACGCTGGCCATATCCCATCAAGCAGCGTCTGTTCCATCGAAGCCTACGGCGTCCGCGACCGCTACCCCTGTGACTTTCAAGCCCACATACAGGCCTCAACAAGAACAGCTGCGCGCGACGCACGCAGTCGCACACCGAAGCAAACAACATGCTTCACTCCCTCCCGGCACTATACGGGTCGTTTACCGACCAATAGGAGGCCTCGCTTTGAAAGGCACCATGGCGCAGCCACTCCTGCAAGCCCTGCAAGTCAGCGCTGCTGGCCATGACCTCGGGGATATTCACCTGAGGATCCACCCTACGAATAACACCTTCACGGTCGCTACCCCGCACGAGACAACCGCCCTTCACCTCGTCCAGCTCAGGGAAGTGGTCCTCCAAGAGACCGCTTACCCTGTCGCAGCCTACATTGCACCGCCGGCGGCTGCTGTGCGTGGAGTCATCTCGCAAGCCTACTGGCAGGAGACGCCGGAGCAGATGCTACGGGACTTCCAGACCCGTAACCCGTACGCTGATATCATTGCAGCCCGCAGAATGGGTAGGACTCATTCAGTTCTGATCACCTTTGCGCACGGACCAGTCCCGCATACCATACGCTACATGAGTGTAGTGTACAGATGCACGCCGTACAAGGGAAGTCCAGATGCGTGCACGAACTGTCGTCGGCCGGGCCATAGGTATGACGTGTGCCCGCACCCCAAGACTGGTCTCTGCCCGCGGTGCGGAGACAAGCATGAACCGCAAGATATGCCCTCCTGCATCCCGACCTGCATTCTCTGTGGAGGCCAGCACCTCACGGGCATCGGCTTGTGCATGGCTAGAAATCGCACCGCCCAACCACGCAACCCATCGCCCCAGAAGGCAATGCCCCCTAACAAGGATGACTTTCTTCCGCGGCAAACGAACAAGAACGACTTCCCTCCGCTGAAAACGACCCTCCTGTCTACTGCAACATGGGCCTCCAAGGCTGCCGGGACGAACACCAGGACCTCCCAGGACCCGAACGTGAAGGCTCTGCAAGAGGAGGTAAAGCAGCTCAGGGCAGCCCTCTCTACCGCCACCTCTGCTGTATCTCCCCCTCCACCGCCCCCTCCCCTTCACCCACCCAACCCGCCCAACCTCCCCCTAAAAAAAGAAGGCCTGATGAGAGCTCAGTCGAACCAATAGACCTAGACGCCAAATTTCAGGTCTTCGCCCAAAACTTGGAAGCCAGGCTCACAGCGCGCATTACTGCGCAGCTCACTGCACAGTGCCAGCTTATGATTGAATCTACCATTACCCGTCTTATGGATAGTGTCATATGCAGCATCATGACCAAGGTAGAGAAGCGCTTAACTGGCCTCACTCCTGAACTCTCAACGGACTATCCTCCCACAGTCCCACTCTCCACACCCCTACTTCCCCTCACTACCCAACAACATGGCTCCTCCGACGGGCTTCAATTATTTACAGATTATTCAGTGGAATTGCACGGGCTTTCGGCGAAAGCGCGATCCTCTGCAGCAAATTATCGCAAGTTAGTCATCCCCACCAGACATTATCGCCATTCAGGGCGCCAATGTTTGCAGGCAGCTGCCATGATACGCTTTTATCCCCTCAGACTCCACTAATCTTCCTCGGGTGGTCACATATGCCAGTAAATCCTTGCATTACATGGAGCACGTAATTACCTCCCCTATCGCTAACAGCCTTATTGAAGTCTTACCGCCCACCCCTGCAAAATCAAGCCTGTTCTTTCTTAACTGCTACCTTCTCCCACGTCAGCCGATTAACTTCCTCCCCTCACTTCTCAAATCCGCAACCCAGTTGGCCGGATCAAACCCCCTACTTATTGCCGGAGATTTTAATTGCGCTCACGTGGACTGGGGCTATCGGCGCACTAACCACAGAGGCACAGTTTTATACAATGAGACGCTGGCACTCCACCTGACCATCTTCAATGATTTCAGCTTACCTACGCGGATTGGTAACAGTGTTACTGCCGATACTAGCCCAGATCTCACGCTTGGTAGAAACTTGGACCACCTGCAGTGGGAAAGAATGCTTTCCACACTAGGCAGCGATCATCACCTAATTCGAATAACGCTAAACTATCGCCGATCTCAGCGCAAATTTACCGTTAAGCACACTAATTGGGACGCGCTCCGCAAATTTAGACAAGCGCAGCCAACACAGGCCCCCTTCGACATAGACACCTGTTTTATTCAGTTGCAAAAAGACATTCGCCAACCCACTCAAACGCTCGATTCTTCGCCAGACACCCCTGTTATTGACCGCAAGCTCGCCCACCTCCTCCAAGCACAGGACAACATAACGCAAAGGTGGAAGACTCAGAAGCACAATAGGAGACTAAAACTCAAACTTGCCCAGATTTAATCCCAAATAATACAATGTAGTGCCACTCTTTGCAAAGCTAACTGGGCTCAGCTTTTGTGACGGTCTCCGCGGCAATCTCTCCACAACCCGCGCTTGACATCTGTTACGGCACATGCTAGACCCCACGCAATCCAAATCTCAGACGCGCCTTAGCATTCGCCGCCTCGCTCACAACCATCGACAGGACACCGACGCCCTCCTCGCCCAGGTTAAATGCACCTATACAACGCCCGGTCTCCCTTGTAAGTATCCTGATTATGCAGGCCCACCCCAGCCCGAGCTTGACGCCCTTATTACAGAATCAGAATTTCGCGCCGCCCTATTGATATTACGGAATACCGCTCCCGGAGATGATCAAATTACCAATGTAGCTATCAGAAATCTTGACGATGCTTCCATCTCTGACTTAGTGAACTATTTTAACGAATGTTGGGAGGCATTTCCTCTCCCTGCCTCGTGGAAGCATGGAAAAATTATTTTTATTCCAAAACCTCGCAAGCCTATCACCCTAGACAACATCCGCCCCATTTCTCTTACATCCGGTCTAGGCAAACTCTTCGAGCACATAATTTTTGCTCGGCTAACAACGTACATGGAAGACAACAACCTTTTCCCCCACAGTATGCTCGGCTTTCGTGCGCATCTATCTGTGCAGGACGCCCTACTTCAAATTACGCATGACGTGCTTAATGATGCCATCCCCCACCACACTAAAGTTATACTGGCAGTTGACCTCACCAAGGCATTTGACAGAATTCGACAGGATGCCATGTTGCGGGAACTGCAGGCTCTACAGGTAGGCCTTAAAACCTACAATTACGCTCGCGCGTTTCTCTCGGGCCGCACTGCCTCCCTGCACCTAGATCAGATTACCACATCCCCTTATACACTCGGCGAGCTCGGAACCCCTCAAGGGGCGGTCCTTTCTCCCCTTTTTTTTAACGTTGCTCTCATCCCCCTAGCTCACAAACTGGCTGTAATCCCACACGTAAAGCATACCCTGTACGCTGATGATATTACCACATGGACCACTCATGGCTCTGACGAGGAAATTGAGGAAACTCTTCAGTTAGCAGCAGACACCATCTCCTCACACGCGTCATCCATCGGGCTCGAATGTTCCCCATCTTAGTCCGCGCTCTTCCTAATTTGGCCAAAATCTACCGCTAACTCGCCCATCCAAATCAATTTAAAAGGATCCCCTGTCCCCATCACACTCGCCCTCCGCATCCTTGGCCTCCACTTGCAGGATTCTGGACGAAACGAACATGCCCTTAAAAGGCTCAAGGCCTCCACGCAATCCATGTTGCACCTTCTAAGCCGAGTGTCCTCCCTTAACAAGGGTTTAGACGAAGCGGACAACATGAAAGTAGTGCACGCATTTACGCTTAGCCGCATTCAATACGCAACCCCATATCTCAAATTGAACCGCACGGAAACCGAACGCGTGAATGCAATGATCCGCCTTGCGACTAAGGCAGCCCTAAACCTACGTCGTAGCGCTAGCACAGCCAAACTTCTTGCACTAGGCATGCATAACAACATTCAGGAACTAGTTGACGCGCACCTTCATACACAGTACCTTAGACTTGCCACGAGCGCCACTGGCCGCCATATACTCTGCTCCCTTCGCATCAACATACCCGCTAACCAGTCAACCCTTATAGCCATCCCTCGACACATCCATACACCTCTCGTTGTGAAACCCCTTCCTCGAAACGTCCATCCCCAATATCACATCTCTCGCCGCGTAGCTCGCGCTAATGCCCTCTATAAGTATAATGGGCAAGCCCACGATGCCGTTTGGGTAGATGTAGCATGTACAGCGCATGAAGCGGTAGCAGTTGCCTACAATCCAACCCTACCGCACCCCTTAACTACCCGTCTTCCCTCGGGGTCTACGTCTGAGGAGGCAGAGGAGACCGCCATCGCCCTAGCCCTTGGACAGTCGGACGCCCAATACATCTTCAGCGACTCCAGAACGGCTCAGTCCAACTTTGCCAGGGGCAGGATTCACGCCCCTGCCTTGCAATTTTCGAACACCCCTACCCAAAATTTACCGCGCAGGGTAGAGCTTCAGTGGGTGCCGGCTCACTCTGGGAACCCTGTAAACGAGGCTGCCGATCAATTGGCCCGAGGTCTGATTTTCCGGGCTCATCACAGTCTCGATCCAGGATTCTCGAGGGAGCGGGAGCACATCTTTGCAGAGCTCACGCAAATACCCCGTTTGGATCGGCGGACTTACCCTCCTCCCCACCCCTCTCTTACGCACTCCCAACAGATCCTCTTCAGACGCCTCCAGACCCGCTCTCTGTCACCCCCTCAGCTTTTATCCTACTATTGCGGCACATCCCTTGCATGCTCCCTATGCGGTGACCCCCACGCCACATTCTCCCATATCCTTTTCGGCTGCCCTGCTGACCCTCCTCCACGGGTACAGCACGCCATCTCGAGCTGGGAGGACTGGGAGGCCCTGCTTATGTCTGCAGACCCGACATCGCTGCTTGCTGCGGTGACTCGGGCTGCCGACGTCATGTCCCGGCATGACCTACATGATGCAGTGCGGGACCGCGCTGTGGCCCAGGGACCCAGCTGGGTCTAAAACTCACTTGCTCAATAAAGTTTTTCTGTCTGCCTGTCTGCATCTGTGCCAGCACGCCTTCGCTGTCGGAGCACTTGAAAAGCTCATTTCTTGCTTTGCAACTAAACAAATGGCCCTCGCTGTCACGAGCCGCGTTCTCTTCTAATCGTTGCATCAAATTGTTTATGTAACAAGCGATGTTCTTTTTTAGTCGTTGCATCAAACTGTTAAAGCATATGTAGTTTCTATTCGGACAAACATGAAAAAAAAATGGAGGACGCTTAAGCCATGCCTCTAGAGTGGAAAGCGACAGCGTGTTGCAGCACTGCTAGGGAGTCCACGGAACGGAACGCCATCGCCCGTTTGGCGCGACGCGTGGTCCGTGGGATAATTTAAGGAAAGCACGCGTGCCTCACATATCTCGGTGGAGACCCGAAACGGGCTGTAAGGGAAGGAAAATGAAATGAAAATTGGTTTTAAGAAAAGGTAATGACGCCGGTCTCACATTTCTCGCTGGATACCCGGACCTCGCCGTAAGGGAAGGAAAATACATTGCGAGGAGGAGGAAGAGATTTTTCGCTCATGGCCGACGCCGACGACACTGGTTTTTGTCTGACACGAACTTCTTATCGCTATCTCGTTAAAAAGCTGCGGTTTACCTACTCCTCAATTTAGTTAGAGGGCGAAAGCTGTGGTGTATCCGGCAAGTAGAAGCGGCTTGGCGTCTGAGTGCGTTCCGCACGTTGGACAGGCAGCGCGCCCACCCTGCCACAATGGCAGGTTGCAGTTAATGCTTGATCGCCAGAGGCTGCTCACCCAAAGAACGCTGCGGCCCATTGAAGGAGTACCGCGACTGTCCCACAACGTTCTCAACGCTGATGCATGCAGCCCACCTCTCCCTCTCACCACCGCCACGTACTTCAAAGGGCGATTGAGGCGTCTACTGCCTCACGGAGCCAGTTATGCGGTTTCCTTTCCTCAAAATCTTCTTAATCTTGAGCGTTGTGAACGCCAACGCCAATGAACACCATTAACGCCGATCACCCGGACGCCGAAACAGAGGTGAGTGGTCGGTTTCGTCGGCGGCTGTGTGACGTCATAGCTGTCACGTGGTTTCTCCCCGGTTAATAATTGGTGTTTTTGGAGGAAGGAAATGGCGGAGTACCTGTCTCATATATCGTTGGACACCTGAACTGCGCCTTAAGGGAAGGGATAAAGAAAGGAGTGAAAGAAGAATGGAAGGAAGGGGTGCCATAGTGGAGGGCTCCGGAATAATTTCGACCACCTGGGGATTTTTAACGTGCACTGACATCACACACCACACGGGCGCCTTAGCGTCTTGACTCCAAGTATAAGCAGCCGCCGCGGTCGCGTTCGAATCGGGAAACTCCGGATCAGTAGCCGAGCGCCCTAATCACTGAGCCACTGCGGTGGGGCCCATAAACCGAAACGGCGAAACCCGAAACTTAAACATATATATAAACAGACTTACAATGGGAATGCCCCCCCCCCCCCCGTGATGGACCAGGTATAAAGCCCTAAATACCAGTGGAAGACCTTACTTCTGCTCTCCGACCCCGCGACACAGCTAGAACTCGTCCGACCGGCCGAAGCCACCGCCGCGAGTCAAGACTTTCTGGTCGTCGTGTAGGTGGCTAGCCCTCTGGCTACCTTCTTTCTGTTGTACATGGGGGGGGGGGGGACCAGGTGGGCCGCATGGTCCGCCGGGTTTCCAACAAACGCGGAGGGTTACGGAGTAAGGATGCCTTGCGGCTGGCAAACGCCTTCGTAACTAGTCGAATTCTCTATTCGACTCCTTATCTCCACCTACGGAAACAAGAGGAGGGCGCCCTTGAGGTCATCCTTCGCAAAATTGTTAAACGTGCCCTTGACCTCCCCATCACTACTTCAAACAGACGGCTTATGGTTCTTGGGGTGGTGAACACTTTCCGGGAGCTCCGGGAGGCGCACCTTACAAACCAGTACACGCGCCTGTCGCTAACGGAGTCGGGTCGCCGCCTTCTTGCTCGACTCCATATCCAACACACCCCTCCAATGGAAGACAGGTTTCGCATCCCGGAACTGTGGAATCGTGCCCTCCACGTGCGGCCTCTTCCAGCAAACATGTCACACGAAGACCATAATGGTCGGCGCCTGGCACGAGCGGAAGCGCTAGCCCGATATTATGGCAACAAAACAGGTGTCTACTACGTGGACGCCTCCGTCCCTCACCACGGGAGATGGTACACGGCCGCGGTAGTTCACAACAGCAACACAGTTAACGGCCTAACTTTCAGAGCCCGCAGTGTAACACAAGCAGAAGAGGTCGCGATTGCTCTCGCGGCCTCACATTCCAATTCAAAATACATAATCACCGACTCGCGAGGGGCCTGTCGGAACGTCGAACAAGGCTGCACTCCCTTCCTAGCCTATCGAATATACCAAAATTGCATACGGGATACGGACCCCGCACACCGTTACCTCATATGGGCCCCTGCTCATCAGGGGTTGGCAGGAAACGAGGCAGCAGACGCAGCCGCCCGAGCGCTCTCTCACCGGGCTGTTTTCTCCTCCCCATCCGATCAGGAACCCGATTTTAATCCGGTCTATACATTCAAAGATATTACAACATATTATCAAAATTGTCATCGCCTTTACCCTAGTCAATGTAAAGGCCTGAAGAAGGCGGATGAGCGGCTCCTTCTCCGCCTTCTCACCAATACATTGCTGTGCCCGGCAGCGCTAAAACATTTTGACCCCTCCTTTAGTGGCAGCTGCCCACACTGTAGTGCAGTGTCCTCTGACACCTATCACATGGTTTGGGCCTGCCCCTCCAACCCCTCTATTCCCCCCATCCCCAACCCAACCCGGGAGGACTGGGAGGCGACCCTGCTCGGCTGCCACGACTTACAGGCCCAACAAGCCTTAGTCGGGCGCGCCCGGGCGGCGGCAACCGCCACTGGGGTCCCATACTAGGGACCTCCACCTAGTGCTTGTACGGATCGGTCCCTCACGGGCTGATCCAAACATACCTCCTATTCATCCGTAATAAATGTTTTCACAGGACAGGTTGTTTTCTTACAGAGAAATCCTGCAGCACTACAGGCTTGCAAGACTCAGATTCCCCCCAGCAGATAAAACGCTCTCCAAGCAACAGGCCAAAGCCTGGCGTAAACTTCAAACTAACACCTATCCAAATCCCCAATTGTGTAGCTTCTATTCGGAAGGACTCTACTCAAACAAATGCAAAAATTGTGATGCGAAAGCCGATCTAAATCAAATGATCTGGAACTGCCCGCAGTCCCTACCAGCGAGTCACTTCATTACCGACTCTGCTCATTGGGAGGCTCTATTGCTCAGATCGACCCGGGGATACAGATCAAGATCCTCCAGCTGGCTGAAGACGCCGCCGCTGCCCAAAGGATAGCGGCCGCCGTTTAAGCGGGGGGCGACTTCGTGTCGCTCCTCTATATCCGCTGGAAATAAAGTTTCACAACCAACCAACCACCACCACCACCATAAAAGTTTTCCTATCCTATCCTAAATTCCCTCACAATTTTTCGGGCGCCCTTTACTAAGGCGCCTCTTTCTCTGTACTTCCTCCCTTACGGCGCAGTTCGGGTGACCCTAGGAGCAAGTCATGCGCCTTTCTTTTCCTTAATATCAACGGTCTATTCCACTTCCTTTCATCAATACCAATTTTACTAAAAAAATCATACCTAAGCCTTCTCTGGTTTTGATAAAAGGAAAGACGCATAATTTCCACACTTTTGCAGGTAGACGCCACTATATACGGCACCTCCTTTTTCCTTTCTTCTCTCAGTCTCTCCTTTATCTCTTCCCTACGGCGCGGTTCAGGTGTCCGCCGATATGTGAGACAGATACAGCGGCATTTAGTTTCTCCAAAACCAATTTTCATTTTTTTTTTCAATTTTACGCTACCGCCTACTCGCAGCGCTACTGAGGTGTTACACTTTACATTTGCTATGCAGAGGCTTCAGACACACACTCGCTGGTAACCGAGGAGCGCGGCTAGAAGTGTTTTCGAACTAAAATGCGTGGCACACTATGGCTGTCTACGGCATGGGTGTCTACGAGAGGCGGTTATGCTGTCGGTTTGTCGCAACTAATCAGCTATTAAGTGCCATTTTAGGGGTAGTTTTAAAGCGAAAGCTCTACTCCTCGTTTACGAAGGTGGATGTCATGTGGCTCTGAAATCTGACCTTTTCTTTTCAATTTTTTAATTGGTTTCTGGGGGAAAGGAAATGGCGCAGTATCTGTCTCATATATCGTTGGACACCTGAACCGCGCCGTAAGGGAGGGGTAAAGGAGGGAGTGAAAAAAGAAAGGAAGAGAGAGATGCCGTAGTGGAGGGCTCCGGAATAATTTCGACCACCTGGGGATCTTTAACGTGCACTGACATCGCACAGCACACGGGCGCCTTAGCGTTTTTCCTCCATAAAAACGCAGCCACCGCGGTAGGGTTCGAACCCGGGAACTCCGGATCAGTAGCCGAGCGCCCTACCACTGAGCCACCGCGGCATTCAAACAAGGACGAGCGGAGGCTTGATACTGACGTCACGCCACGTGACTCGCTGCGCCTCGCCAATGCTGCGTACGCGGAGCCGACGGCACACGCGCAGTTGCCGGAAATTGCGTGGCGCGCCGTTCGCTATATAGAGCGTGTGGCGTGTAGAGATTAGGCCTTCTGAAAGTATGGTTTAGAGGAATTGGGATCTAATGGATCTGATTTAATATCTGCAGCGGTTCCTTGGACCTAAGATATTAAACTTATTTTTAGAATAATGCGGGGTGCTCGGCTTGAAGGACTCTGGCACGGGTCGGCTCGGTATTGCGCTGCCTCCGGGATCGGACTGCGGCCTATGGGCCTATTAGCGCGTGGCGCCTTTTCTTTCTACCTTTCCTCACCTATCCTTTAACTCTCATACTTTCAGCACGCGGCAGCGAGCGCGGCTCGGCTTGAGCCAGTAGGCAGACCCGTGCACTTTCCTTTCGCAGCAACACCATCACCTTCGTGCGCTTACCTTAACAGAGCTTTCGCTCATCTTTGGATCAGCCGGGTTGAACCACACCTACTGTTTGAGTGCTAAAGCACTTCTAGCCGCACTCCCCTTGTTCCAGACGTGTCTCGTGTGAAGCCTCTGAGTAGCATGTGTAACAAGCTCACTGGCGCTTCGCACCCGCGGCTTCCACTGAGTTTCCACCTAAACTGTCACTGAAGATGCAAGCGCGAGCTCAGGTTTTAGCGGGTGTCGAGGTAAACTATATAAAGGAAAGTTTATTAAACGCCCCAGAAAGGGCCTAAACAATGAAAAAGAGCACATACATACTGAGGACGGGTGACACAGGCTAGTCGCCTACACACTGGTGAAGACTCAAATACGCATCAACCGTCTGACATTAACAAGTCTAGCTAAAACACAGCAGCACTGTACAAAGGGAGAATCAGCCCTCTCAGTCAACAGGGAGGGGAAATTACACAGGTATATATACCTGAGGAGAGATAATAAACAAATCACAGTCTCTGCGCAGAAAAGTCAGATAAATTAATTAAAGGGAAGTTTATTGACACTCCAAAACCAAAACCTTTCTTTCCCTCCCTCCTTTATCCCGTCCCTTACGGCGTGGTTCCGGTGTCCAACGATATGTGTGTCAGATATTGGGCTATTTCCTTCCACAAATAATATTAATAATATAATAATAATTATTATTGTTAATCAAAACCCGTCTGTAGATGACCACGACTAGTGTAACAGGCTAATCACCTAAACATTGCGCCAACACAGAAAAGGTACACTGTAGATATTTGACTTCCACAAATAATAATAATAGTAATAATATTTATTATTAATAATCAAAACCCGTCTGTACATCACCACGACTAGTGTAACAGGCTAATCACCTAAACATCGTGCGAACACAGAAAAAGTACACTGTAGATATTTGACATTATTAACTTCTGCTAAAATTTCGCGGCACTGTACAGCACAATCAGCCCTCCTCAAGTAAACTAGAAATTACAGGGATCGACCAGTAATGCAAGTAGAGCTGATTGCACGACTATCCGCGCCAGCATGCCTTCGCTGTCGGCGCACAAAGCTTGAAAAGCTCATTTTTTTGCTTTGAAACTAAATCTCCAGCGTCTTTAAAGAAAATGGCTCTCGCTGTCACGACCCGTATTCTCTTCTAATCATTGCATCAAATTGTTTATGTAAAGCGCGATGTTCTTTTTTAGTCGTTGGATCAAACTGTTAAAGCATATGTAGTTTCTATTCAGACAAACATGAAAAATAAATGGAGGACGCTTAAGCTTCGGCTCTAAGTGTGGAGAGCGACAGCGTGTTGCAGCACTGCCAGCATCGCCCGTTTGGCGCGACGCGTGGTCCGTTGGATGATTTAAGGAAAGGACGCGTGTCTCACATATCTCGGTGGACACTCGAACCGGGCCTAAGTGAAGCAAAATGAAATGAAAATTGGTTTTAAGGAAAGGAAATGGTTACATAGTGCGTGAGGAGTCCTTGCTGTAGGAACATTTGGGAATTTGAATTGTAACTCTTTAATTGTTAAACTCCAAACTTACACTTTTACGTCACAATAACCCCGTGTTTTGTGTCAGCAAAACTTTCTTCGCACGACTGCGTCGTTGTTAAGGTAAATGTGCAAAACTTTGTGTTAGTGGACGATATCTTGGTCTAGAAAAAAATTTGGTTGCTTAATTATAATTACTTAATTCAACGCGAACATTACACTTCGACGTCACGATAGCCACCGACATCGGCATAGCACTTGTAGATGTCAAAACAGCCACGAACGTCGACATAGAACCTGGACGTCAAAGCTTTAAACAATAAAAAATAGAAATAAATTGAACGCCCAATGGCGTCCTCTAACCAGGCTTATGTACCTTGAGAATTTTTTCCGATAGCCGCGGCTCAGGAGGTAGCAAGTGTTTTTATTAAAAATAATAAAGCGGGAAGGAAAATATTTTCGCTAGCCCCAGGATCTGCAATCGATAGTAAAGTGAATTAGACTAGTACACTTTATCGAAACTGAAGCACCGGAGCAATGGCAGAGAAAATATAGGATAGCAGGCAGAATGGAGAAATGAATTAAAAGAAGTGAGGGGCCAGGAAGAAAGAATTGGGGGGAGAGGTAATGTACACAAAACTATTTACACAACAAGAAATATATAGAGGTTTCACGCGTGACATGTTCATGAAAAATTGATAAAAACACGCGCACACAACACTATGTACACTACCGCTGTAGTGGGGCGTCCAGCTGTTAATTGTCCATGGTAAAGCGCAGGAAATTGGAAATTGGTTTTTGGGGAAGAAATGGCGCCGTATCTGTCGCACATATGAGCGGACACCTGAACCGCGCCGTAAGGGAATGTATAAAAGAGGGACTGAGAGGAGAAAGGAAGAAAGAGGTGCAGTAGTGGAGGGTATATTGTCGACCACCTAGGGATCTCTAACGTGCTTTGATATTAATGTGCACTGGCACCATTTGCGTTTCTCCTCCATCGAAACGCGGCCGCCGCCCCAAAACCACAGAGTGCAACAAAGTTTTCTCCTCTCCTCCTCCTCCTACTGATCATAAAGCGATCATTGACCTTCAAGCACATTCTAGCACGTTCTAGACGGAGGAAGGCCTATCTGAAGACACCACCGGATCATCCCTTCACCTTGAGTGTTCTCGAAGAATTGAGCGTTCCACCTCTATAAAGGGTGATTGTCCGGTGGCTGCCAGAATTACCGACAACATTACGAGAGGAACAAGCAGTTGCTGTGGCCTCCACTCCACTTTCCAATCATACACCTCAGGG
The DNA here is from genome assembly GCF_052857255.1 of Amblyomma americanum. Lineage (NCBI taxonomy): Eukaryota > Metazoa > Arthropoda > Arachnida > Ixodida > Ixodidae > Amblyomma > Amblyomma americanum. The sequence goes on along the minus strand of NC_135504.1, from coordinate 120,293,994 downwards.
GGGTGGTGGTGAAAAGCATTTAACTGTCTACGTATAGAGAGGTGCTCAGGGAAAGGCCCCTAGTGGTTCTCGCCCCTTACAATACAAGGCGGAGTCCCTCATTCCGGGACTCCGTTGGCCCTGACTGCTGTGCAGGTCCGCCAAACCAGGGCCTGTTGGGCCACTAGTTCCTGGCGGCCGAGCAGAGCCGCCTCCCAGTCCTCTCGGGTAGGAGAAGGGGTGATATGGGGGGGGGGAGAAGAATTTTGCCAGCAAGCCCAAACCATGTGAAAGGTGTCGGCCACCTCCGCATAGAAGGAGCAGCGGCCGTCAAAAGAAGGATCAAACTGCTTGAGAACCGCAGAGCACAGCAGGGTGTTTGTAAAGAGCCTAAGGGGGGTTCATTCTCCTGCTTTATCCAGTCCCTTCATAGGAACCAAGTAGCACCGGTGTTCGGCACGATATTACTCAGTAATACCTTTAAAAGAAAGAAGAGGGCTGTGATCTGGGTTAAGGTCCTCCCAAGCAACGCCGGGAGTACTTATATCAATCCTGACACCGTCGTGCAGTCGTTAAACAAAAGGCCACTGCCCAGGTATGTGGTTGTGTTCACACAGCCGCCAATGAAGCCTGCTAGGCACAAGTTTCCCTTGCCAATGTACATCTCTCCATCCTTTAACTCGCCGATCTTTAACTTTCACCTGCCGTTGAGGGCTGTTTGCTCAATATCAGTTGGAAAGGCTGCCACCTGCCATAATCACAAGGAACCCATGGCCTTGGTCACAGGTGGGCGACCTGCTCTTCTATGGAATTTTCTCTCACTCAGCTGCTACCTCTGACGGCGAGGCGCTGTTTTCAGCTGACTGGGATCTTTAATGATATCGCTTAAAAAATCGGTGCCATTCATTAAACACTTATAGATATCTGAGGGACAATTATTGCTGCCAGTCTTCGTCTTGCACTAGACGCGACCTACGTCAGGGTTCTGATCATGAGAAGCTCTGTTTACGGTCAAGCACCTACATGCTGACGTGTCGCGGAAGACACGGGTGTTTTATATCTGTTAGTGTCGGAATCCTGATTCGTACGTTCGGGTTTGTTATTGTAATAATAATAATAATAATAATAATAATAATAATAATAATAATAATAATAATAATTGGTTTTTAAGGAAAGGAAATGGCGCAGTATCTGTATGATTTATCGTTGGACACCTGAACCCCGCCGTAAGGGAATGGATAAAGGAGGGAGTGAAAGAAGAAAGAGGTGTGCCCAAACTTCAGTACCCTGACAAACAAAAGTTGGTGAATATCGCCGTAAACCGACCCTTCAGCTCGCTGTGGTGGCTCAGCGGTTATGACTTTTTGAACCAAAGCAAGATTTCGTAGCTTTAATCTTGGCTACGACTGTACGATTCTGGCATATAACTTCTTTGAGTCTAGCGGTTTCAAAGTTCCCGAAATTTCGTTACAGCACACCGTTACTGCAGAAAAAAACTTCTACACAGTATATAGAACAACGCACACTTTTCCCTCCTCACATTCCTTCTGTGAATACCTAACACATCCCTTGGTTTTTCTAAAGGAAGGATAGCCGCTGTTTTCCAAAGGCTGACAAAAATATGTAGCCCGCTCTGAACAATAGCGCCAATAATCGTTGACCAGAACAGATAATTACAGACAGGTTATTTCAGTGACGCTATAAAAATTACACGGGAAAGGTAAAATATAAATCTGGCGCCCAGAGACATTAGTAGGTGTAGTTCCGTTCACGTCGAAAGAAAGGAAGCCACGAAAGGAAGCATGCTCGCGTAAAGGGGAACGAAATTGCTCCTAAGAGCCCTCGGAGTGGAACCTTGGCTCGGCTACTCGACGAAAACTCGACGTTACAATGCGTTTCTTTCGCCGAAGGTTAACTCAAGGCAAAAATGAAAAATAAAAACTGAAAAAAGAAAAGAAAGGATCGTTGTAAATCAAGACAAGCGCGTTGGTATTGTAGCCACGTCCAGGAGCAATGAACACAAGGCAAAACATGCCAAATTGAATTGACTAGAGAACGAAATCATTTTACCACAACACTAAAGAGTAGAAAGTTTTGCGGGGCAGTGAAGGAGTACCTCAGCCAATGCATGCGTGAAACTTCGGGGAAAATAGCTGCTGTGATGGGACTTATGGGGCACGTAAATAAGGCCCTCCTAGACCTATCTTTTTTCTTGTTTCTGGCTCTGTAACAGTGATAAGAGACCTCTCACAAGAGACAGACATAGAGAACAATCATACCTGAAACCGCTTCTCCGGTTCAAAGCGGAATCCGTAGCTGTGTAAGGAAGATGTATACTGATCCGTTCTTATGGGTGAAATTGTGGGCAGCACAATTAAGTTCAAACTACAGCCTGCATTAATCACATGGTTAGCCTATCATTTTTCTTCCCGTAGCTAGCTGCGTTTTCCTTAAGTTCAACCCTGTCGTATACATTTCTCTTGAAGAATATTGATAAACTGCCATTCATGATCTGAGAGAACCTGCCATATGCTCTTCATGCCATTATTCTTCGTCTAGTTATTTCCCTCTCATGATCCGGATCAGGGGTCGCTACCTGCCCTAAGTAGACGTATTCTCTTACCACTTACAACATCTCGCTACCAAAGGTAAACTGCTGATCCCTTCCGAGACCGTTCAACATTAGTTTAGTTTTCTGCATATTAATTTTTAATCCGACCGTTCTTCTCTGCGTGTCTTACTCATTGATCATGTCCTGCAGTTCATCTCCTGAGTGACATAGCAAGGCAGTGTCATGAACGACTCTTGCCCCCAAATATTCCTAATTCAGGAAAACGCCTGCATGAGAACACCCTACCAAACCTTGCACCCAATCTGCCTTGATTTGAAAAGCCTGTGGAATGACTCCCGCATTCCTTCCAACTCAGGCGTCGGTGTTAACCCGAAGGCATATGTTTTCCCATAAATCGACATTAATTACGACCTTATCACTCAGAAGCCAAGCGCGCATTCGGACAGGTGTTCCCCGGAAGGGCGGCTTTCCGCTAAGAAACGCCGTCTCGCTTAAGCGCGCAGCTAACATGTGGAAGCCTGACTGTGCTTTCATGATGCTTTCGAGAAACAAGGTGGCGCCAAAGCGCCTTAGTTATTTTGAGCTGATAGAACGAATGCACTTCTAGTGCATTCAGAGCGCGATACAAGCCAGCATCGTACGTTCACTTGCCTGAACAATGCTCACTTCGAGATACTAGCGCGCCGGTGAAATGACCAAAATATATATATTTTTAACTTTACAAGCCTGCACTCCAGTAGCCTTAATTTGAAGCAACAAAAAAATAAAAGTTGCTTTTTACGTATAGCTGGGCGTCTTGACAATCAATAAATTTGTTCATAAATTTCGACGACATTTCTGTTGAATTTTAGAGCCGTTTCGGAACGAAGTAGAAGGTTTGATTAAAGCCTGTCGGGTCGGGTATGTGTATGAAAATGAGCGCAAGCAGTGACCTTTTTTCGCCCTCTTCTTTGGTTTCAAAAGTAAACAAAACAAAAGACATGATTGCAAATATCACAAAAATAAAACTAAAGCCTCTAATGTCAAAGACGAACAACATTTTCCCCGTGTTTGCGCAGCTTCCAAAAAGTTTGAGGTTCATCAAAGAAGCGCTTGACTAGAGCAGGAAAAAACTAACAGGCTAACGCCTTGATTGCTGCGAAATATTGTACACACTCGTAGCTTACGTTGCAGCGGGCGCTAGAAATGGCAGTTTCTGAAACGAAAACATCTCATTTTTGTCATAATAGTTTTCTTGCAATATAGTCGTCTTCATTTTCTGCCATATTCTTGACTGCTATCATGTAAAAAGAGCAAAAAACAGCGACACCACGCGTGCGGTCGGTCATCCTGTGTCAACATATTTTGCGTTTCACTGGAAACATGCTTGAATTTCGTTAACATCGTAAATCACCATTTCGTCGTCTTGTTACGGTTTCGTGGAAGTTTCCTATGGAGTGCTGATACAAGGAAACCAAGTATCTTTAGCACATTCCATTTCTCATAGCTATATGCCCTTCAGACACATATTTCGTTCTACTATCAAGAAAAAAAAATATCTTGTACCTTCCTAGAACCCTGCAATCTATAAAAATGAAATGAATCACTTTGCGAGTTAACGCAAGCTGCACACTTTTCATGTTCACGAAATTACAGCGTTGTTTTTGTTTTTAAAACGATTATTATGCCGTTATTTTTTTCCATTGTTCATCCTATGATCATCGCTACAAAAACATAGCTGCAGTATCTTTTAGTAAAAAATTTCGCGGCGTGAGAAAAGAAGTGGCAGTACCTTCTAGGCGAATAGTGTAACTTTACGACGTACATCTTTATGTCTTGGTATGTAATAGCGATTAATATCTCTAGACACGAAACGGCCCTGCTATTCTTTCGAGTAGCAATATAAATATTAGCCACCATCGAAGACTTAATGAGCACAAGCTTCGACGCTGCTTGAAAGCTTCATAACGTGGAGTCCACGAACGCGGACGCCACGCCGCAAGACGATATTGACTTCAAGGTACTGCCGTTTTGCTGAGTTACGTGGCCGATAAATTATCTCCAGATGGCAGACTAACATTTTTAAAACAGCTTCTGACGTAAGAAATGAAGAAAGCAAACAAATTTCGCAGCAGTCACTGTTAACTAAAAACAAACTAAACGTTTTTAAAACCGCGTCACAGTCAACAGGGACTCTACAAAGGCGCTTCACCGCGCAGTTTAGGATGGTGTAAACATTCGGCTCCTCAATTATAGCTGCTCAATGTTACAAGCGCAGGACTTCGAACGTCACGGCGCCAGTTTGATTCTGAGATCGCAAATCCGCGCTCACGGACATGGGGTCCTGCACGTTTAGCAGTGCTAAGAGAAGGTGGTTATGAAGAAATTAAAAACCCAGTAATACTCATATGACATGCTCAGCTACTCAAACGTGACCATGAAAATGGCGAAACGCTGATTAGGCAAACTTTTTGTGCGGATGTTTTCATTCTCACCCATCGGTAACGCTATACTATGTAGGGCACCTAAGTTCACGGAAGACACAACGCCACCCGTACCTCCCTTCGCATTTTGTGAACTCGCCTGTACCGATCTCATCTACTAAATCAAATAATAATGCAAGGATAAGCCTAAAGTGCCCACATTGTCGGCGACATTGATTTCGAAAGAGCAATTGCATTCAAGATCGCTCGCGTACGTTGCTCTGTAAAGATGGCTACAGCACTATTCAAAACGACAATGTCACTTCATAATTTTCCTGGGAAAGCTTGACAAAACCAGTTGTTGCGCGAGCTGGCGCTGACGATGATCCATAACAGCGCGACAGACGGGACAAGTTGTGAGTCAGCGCTGTGTGTTGTGTCGCCTCTTCTTTGTCCCGTCTGTCGCGCTGTTATGAATCACCTGGGAAAGCAAAACTACCATCAGGGAGGCGGTAGAATGATAAGACATCACGTGCCCATATATTAACCAACTGCTAAAGGCCGCAGTTGCTCATTCCAACAAGCGCAGTTGTTACTGACGGCGTTTAAGTTTTCGCAGTTATCGCAATAAAAATATAAATCTAACTTCGAGAGAGTCTACCGGAAACGATGGAATTTAAGCTATTCAATAGAAGTCTTCAGCTTGTTTTTTTCTGCCTTCATGCACACCGGGACAAAGCAATTTATGGTTTAGTTTATGGGAATTTAACGTTCCAAAGTAACACAGGCTATGAAGGATGCTGTAGTGAATGGTTTAGGAAACTTCGACCACCTGTTGTTCTTTAACGTTCAATGACGTCGCACAGTACAAGGCCTTTTAAAATTTCGCCTCCATTGAAATTCGACCCCCGCATCCGGGATCGAACCCGCTTCTTTCGGGTCAGCATCCGAGCGCCATAACCTCTCAACCGCCACTCAAGGAAATTAAGATTAAACAGTGAAGGTCTATGCACCTATTGTAAATAGTTCAAGTTGCTACTGGTTAAAAAGTTACTGAACGAACTTTCTACTTCTCCTCTCTCTGAAAGCTTGTTTGCTACTATTTTTTCGAAGAAGTTTTTCAATACAACTACAGCTAGTGTGCTTTAGGTATCGGGTTGCCACGAAAGACAGTATGACCAGCGGTGGGGAACACCCTTATCTGCTTCGAAACCAGCCTGCTAAAAATAATGGCGCTGAAATTCTCTATAATCTTAAGTTACAGGGGACATTAGTCGAAAATTCAGAAATGCCAACAATTCGCGCGCTTGTGGAAAAGAAAGATCAAAAGTTTGAAGCAACTGACCGAAAAAGTGGCTTGTGCATGACCTATGTACCTGTTTCCCTCGCCCAATATCCTCGTTTAAATAGTTGTCAAATCAGTGCACCACTCACGTGGAACTAAAATGAGCATTTATTTGATACAGTAATTGCAAATAATTGATGCAAGGTGATTTCCAGGAAATCTTTCAGCGTGCTATTTAATAGCGCTGCCGCCTCGTTTCCAGATGTTCCTAATGCTACTAAAAGTTTCTAATCACTGCAAGAATGAAGCTATTCCATCCTCTGCTATTACGTGACATTTTATTGACACCTTTATCCTTATCTCACTAAAAGCGGTATGCCCGAGCGCCTTATATAGAGAATCCATATTTTCGAAGGCTGTTTATTTAGAGTACGTAGGGTGTGGTTTTTTAGACAAAATGGGTAAACGGAAGCAGCAGAGATGGCAGTCCGAGGTCAGAAATTCTATGCGGCCTCCCGCTGCGCAAATGAATGCGGCGCAGTCAAAGGGCCATCTCATCTTGCACATTTTACAAACCTCTATAAATTTGTTTCCGTAAACAAAGGATGGTAACTTCGGTGGGTGTCTTCACGAGGCACGGCATCATTGATCTGTAAAGCTTTTGTCGCCGTTATTGCTCTATATCTAGCCTCAGCTTGCAGCCTGTGCTCTCTTTCGCTACTTGTTGCACACCTCGCAGGCTGGGCCATGGGCGCGTGGGAACAGCACAGCCGTGGACGCCGTTGCTTAGGGATCGAAGGAAACTTCAGCTTGCCTTTCAAAAACTTACAAGTTCTGTGAAAGGTTAGTGGCTCTCCATTTTCTAGCCCTGGCTGTCGCTTGTTTTCTTTATGTGCCTGTCCTTCAGCGGCCTCGAGGGTCGCTACAAATTTAAAGTTCTGCCTCTACTCCAGTGTTCAAGCACTGCTTCGTGTGGACATTTTTTATGTGTAGCGTAAAACTGCATAGACCACATTTCCTGTTGCGTACACTCTATGCACGCTTCTTTCTTTGTGGCTTCGTGCCTAATGCTCCCGGATAGAAACATTTCTTCTGTAATGAAGAACAGAAAACATTGTGTGCAGGTTAGCTCTCATTTGCGCGATCTTTTCGTTAATTTCTTAACAAAAATACATTATTGGACAAGTTACATGCTTTCGTATTCCCGCAGTGAGTGCGAGTTCATCGCCACACACTCGACGGCCGCCGACGGCGATTAGAAAACGGCTGGCAGAAATTCATGCTGCCAGTACAATGCGCAGCGGAACTGTCGTAAGGGGCAGTGTTGATAGCGTGCACCTAGATTCATGTCAGACCTATAACTTGCAGTATTCCCTGCAATGGATTGCTAGAAAAAGCAGTGCTATTTATGTGTCTTCGAGCTTAAACCTCCATTTTTATTTGCTGTCTGTTATTTTTGTTAACACTGCTTGAGAACTTTTTTCGCTTTGTGAGGAAAACTGTTTAAGAGGTGTCCCACAGTTTTGGGTTTATGTGGTGAGCTATAGTGTGCATATGCGAGCTTAGGTGCTTCATATTCCCTTTTTTAATGTGCTAGCAGCGGTCCCCGTCATGAGACACGGAGAAGAGTTTGCTCTGACCTGTTGTACTCAACCAGTCTGGAAGCGGAAGCTGTGATGCGAGTGAGTTAAATCGACGGCGTTAAACCGTCGGTTTCCGGCATTTAATAAAGTTATTCCTGTCGTATTCTATCCTAAAAGACAAATATTCTCGCCCACACTCACGGTTGCAACACGGCACATCACGGCCTCTCAAATTTAATAGAGCTTGAAAAATCTGTTAAGTCAGGTGTATTCTAAAATCGCCTGGTGTTTTGCACGTTGTACATACAAAACTTCCCCTGAGAGCCAGACAACCCTGTCGAAACATAAAATTGTTTTGAACCCGACACCTGGCTGCTACAGTTCCTAAGAAGAATAAACAGGTGAATTTCGCGGCTATCATGTTACTGAATAGCTATAAACACAGAGGGCAGTTACGGCTTGAACAGCCTACTCCGGGAGATTAAGCCGTCTCAGATGTGTAAGTCAATTACGACACCCACTATTATTACCCATCATGGTGGCTCAGTGGTCAGGTGCTCAGTTACTGACCCGGAGTTTCCGGGTTCCAACCCGACCGCGGTGGCTCCTTTTCGATGGAGGCGAAACGCAAAATGCGCCCGTGTGCTGTGCGATGTCAGTGCACGTTTAAGATCCCCAGGTGCTCCAATTTTTTCTGGATTCCTCCACTACAGCCCCTCTTTCTCTCTTTCTTCTTTCACTCCCGCCTTTCTCTTTTGCCTTACGGCGTGGTTCACGTGTCCACCGAGATGTGAGACAATTACTGCGTCATTTCCTTTCCCTCAAAACCTGTTTTCAATATCCCGGCTACTATAAATGTATGGTTTTTCTTCAATTGGGTTTCAAGGTAACTGTGCACATGTTGATCCCGCATGCAACCAATCACTTTGAAATACACCGGGCGCCATACCGTTGGACGCAGCAAGATCAGTTACCGCGGTCATATAGATGCAAAGTGTTTCTAAAATATAGCTCGATGAGGGAGGTCTAAAATATTTAGGATGCCTTTGGCGTCACTATTCCTTTACGACTGGCGCGTTCTTGTTGGAGCTGGGGAGCTGGTACTCCACGCGGAGGCCCGCATTCTCTACGGCCGAGAGCGTACGTTTGGGCTGCTCGGTCACTGAGCCTGTGAGTATTCTTGGAGCTTGAAGTACTTCTGGGCTCTGTTAACTGGTCCTACCTAAGTACAGGTACTTCAACTCCATCAAAACGCGAATTCTCCCTTTACCAGGAAAGAATTGTGGTGTGATCAGGATTAGAACCACAGGTCCCCTTGGTTTTGAGACAAATGTTTTATCCCTTTGGCGCCACTACTTAAGGGGCCTGTGCAGGGTTAATTGAAGATCAATGGTACAAGTCCTGGTCCAGGAGTGGTCGTTGTTCTCCCGATGGAGATGATGACAATGATGATGGGCTAGCAATCATAATACTGAACGATGTTATAGTTATTTACAACAGTCACGTCCATAACGCACGGGCTTTTTGGAATCAGCTTTATTGATGGCATGAAGAAGTTAAGTGACTGCTCCTTTGATTACAAAGAAACCCTTCACTGCAGCCACTCATATTTTCCAATTGGTAATGAAAACTTCCATGAACCCATCGCCGAGCGATTTACATTCTTTGCAGCCATACTCCATTGTCATGCGCGTATTCACTGCTATGTAATTTTTTTTGGTCATCAACTGTTAGCAGGAGTCGATGCGACATCCCACTGTTTATCTGAACAAAAAATGTTTGGCAAGTCAAATCCTGGAACAATCTGCTCAGTTACAATCGTCAGCTAATTGTTGAACAGCTCCTAACTGAAAGGTTGCTATTAGTTCTGACAGATCTCCAGAGCGATTTTTTTGCCCTAAAATCTGGAGTAAAGGCAGACGGGCTTATTTAGGCGATACAGATTTGTGAGTTCGCCACTTTAGGGACACGCTCGAATATTTTCTACTCTGCTTTTGTATATCCAGATTATAGTTTCCAATGATAAATGTACACATTCTCCTAAAGAAACACGGCTCTGTGTAAGCACCTCTCTATTTGCTTTAGCCAAACGTTTAGAAGTTGTCGCGGAATAGTGTGCGAGTGGAGTGCAATTCGCGGGCAGCCGTTCTCAGCATTTGTAGCGAACCAAAAAAATGGCTGTGGTTTAGCTCTGGTTAAACCTGGAGTGACGCGAAAGCGACAGAAGGCCGGATGGAACTTGCTGAGTTGAATTGCAAAGCCAGTCTTTCGCCGCTCCGTTTCGCTGGGCGTTCCTTCTTCATCTTCGTCCCACTTGACACGGCGCTGCCCCGCACCACGTGACCAAAGGTGGCCACGGTGGCCACGCTGAAGGTTGGAAGAGGTGGCGTAGTGTAGCTATTGCTACAAAAGAATGCTAGCAACAGTGTGCACGCAGAATGAGACAGCCTGCCCACGCTACGCAAAGAGCGTTGATCCCTACCGGAGCACCTGTGCCTGAAAAACAAAACAGCATTTCGTGAACCTAGAGCCGTATACTAATAGCTGTCCATTTTTCGTTGTCTATTTCGCGTCCGTTCGCTCTTCTGTCAGTGGTCACTCAGATATATACGGGGCTTTCAAGCGTCTGGGGCAGGCGACCCTGCCATTGGGTGGTTGGCGACCGGACCTTACCATTGGCTCCATTTGGAAGGTATACGTAGCCAATGGTAATGTGCATCGCAATGCTCTGTCAACAGCAGTCGACCATGGACCTGACCAATGGCTGCCATTGGATATGCGATATGCCGAGAATGGTAAAGTCCGATCGTCCACCACCCAATGGCCGGATCACTTGCCCAAGACGTGTGAAAGCTACGGGTATATCTGGTCTGGGTGACTACTGACAGAGAATCTGATGGGCACAAAATGGACAGCGGAAATTGGGCATCTTATGTAACATGACCCCTGGCTCTGCCTTTAAGCCAATTTAGATGGAAACTGGATTACGCGATTTGTTCGAAAAAATGAATACGTGGATTCCTTTCCACATTCTGTTCAATATTTTTGTGCTATTTTTTTACACCATGCAGACCTGGAAAGACAAAAACCTTAAATTGCACCAAAAAAAAGTGCCCTCCGGAGATCGCCAACATCAGCATCAGCAAGTACTTGATTTTTCCCACCCTAAGAACGGTGCCTGTACATCCGTCAGAGCTGTTTGGCATTTCATGCGACTCACGGCATGCGGCAGTCTCTCTAGTCTGCTCTGAGCACAGGCCTCGTAACACTGAGAGTCAGTCCTAGATGTTTATATCGCGTTATTAATAAGAAGATTTGCCAATTACTACGCGGAACTCTGCTAGAATGATTAATGTCACGTATAATTTAATTAATAGATGAAGATGAAAAGGTTGCTGCACCACGTTACGCTTTCTTTTCTACATCTGGGTAAGAAACGTGATCATATAAAAAAGTTGGCTAGCTGGCGCTGAAGAACTCGTTGCGACATAGAAAAGTCGCCACGAAAAACAGAAAGGACAGCGAAGCGCGAACAACTCGCTAGCGTATCTAAGGCACAGAAGTTGGCATGTGTACCGTCGGCTGCTTTTCGCTGTTCGATCGCTGTGTTTTTTTCGCGTTACATACTGTTTGTAAGAGAGAAAAATTTGATCCTGTCATACTGTTAAAATTATCTGCGCAGAACAGCGAAACTATGCCACGAAATTGCTGAAAGATCCGGATGGAAGCATGCTAACAGCGTCCCCTTGGAGAAAACGTTGCAATGGAAGCCACAAGCCTCAGTATTTTTTTTTCTTGTTTTATACCCTTTATTTGAGAGGAAAATGCAGTTTTTTGGAAGTTGGTCATTTATACATCTCGATTCGCATGAATTTTTGGCTGTATGAATTTTCAGTTCTAAAAATTTATCTCTGGATGTCTGCCCTGCCTTGAGTTACAAAAATTTGGAGCAGTGCCAACTCGTGGCGTGAGTTCTAACCTGGAGGCATTGACTCGCCGTAGCGCGATATCAGCCACATGAGCAACATTGAATTATCTGGAGCAATCGGGAGTCCTTCCGGCGCACAAGTTTGATCCGAACGTAGAACGGCATACTGAGCGTCATTTGAGAGGGTCGACTTCCTTTTTTCTCTTTACGAATAATTCATTAACATTGAGGATCAATCATGATTTTTTTTATTTTTTTGGTTGTGTCTTTAAAAATTTTGATATACGTACCAGATGGATAGCTCATTGAGTTAACGTGGCTTGAGCAGTTAGATTCGCAATGTGAGCTGCCGAAACCGCCACAGGAAGTCGCTCGCGTCAGTGCAAGATGCAAAGCTGGTCGGAGCAGATCAGAAGACCAAATACTAAAGTTCAAGCGCTTTCAACGGGCCCTGGGGTGTCCCCATGGAGCATACTCTGCACACAAAAAACAACATCAATATGTCTCGGAACGCCGTACGTTGGATAAGGCATATTTAGTACAGCGGCGAACTTTCACAATCTATAGACTTGTTTAAAAAATGGGTCTGTCTGTATAGAGAGCACACTGATCCTGTCGAACCACAACCTCATTTAGCAATAAAACTAAAGGAAAGGAGGAGTAAAATTTAAACATGTAGGTTATGAAAGGCCAGCGAAGTTATAAGGAATGCAGAAATTGTGAAAACGTACAAAGTGGTGACGCACATGCACGAAGGCACCAAAAACATAAGAGCGCAGATATACAGCAGTCTCATAAAAAAAATTGAAAAAAAGGAGATTAAGCAAAAAGAGAGGCTTCAGTATATCTGCGAAAAGCCTGGTGAATTCTGGAAATCAACGCACTAGCGAGGACCTCTGCATAAATTTAGAGCTGTCACTTGGCGACTGGGATTGGCAGAGGGCAGGCGGCATAATGGAGCACTGCTTTTTTTTGTGTCCATCAGTATTCTTTCTTGTGAGGAGGATTTGTTTTATTCCTGATTTTTTTTTATGTTTTCGCAGAAGAATTACGATTATTAAGTGACTAGTGCCGCGAAAAAGTAGAAAAAAAGATTAACTGTTTTATTGGTGCGACACGGCTAGCTGCAACTAACCTCTGGCCTTATGCGGTGGCGATACTGAGAAGATATGAAAAAAATATGAATCGCCAACGACTGGCGCCTCGCGATTATAGGCGTGAAGTCTCATTCGGACAGTGCAGTAAACCCTTTATCGTGTCAGAAAAAAACAAATTAGATTTTTCGCTCCTTCCTTGCGTCTTCTTTTTCTACGGAGTATGTGCATTCTCTTCTTTTTTAAAGCACGTTTCCTTTTATTTGTTCCTTCACAAGCGTGGTATAGCTTCTTATGCTCTCCATTGCACCTGACTTCGATTTATTCACTGCTTTATCGATATGTCACCGCTATTTTATTGTTGATGAAAGCGATGGGCGTGGTTTTAAATTACCTGCACCTTTGGCACCACTCGGTTTGCATAGAGTTCTAGCCAATGCAGTGAGCATTCTTCGTGAAGGCGTCGGGAAAGAAAAAAAAAAGTCTGACTGCTTCGGACCTCTCCTGTCGGCGCCAGCTGCCAGCAGAACAGCGAGTGCTATTCTGCAGGGGTCGATGCCTGCGAAGCGAGTATCGAGTTGATCCTCAGGACTCAACTGTCGGGAGGTGTGAGTTATGACATGAGAGTTTTATAGTATCGCACTTCCAGTAGAGAACTTAATCTCTAGTTCGTTAAATTGCTTTTTTTATTTTGTGCGAGACCGTAGTTTGTGGTCTTGGGTAAAAAGCACTTGTCTTCAAGGCTTTTTAATACCTAATATTCTTCTTTCCGCTTATCGAACCCACATAAGCCCGCAGTTCTGCATACGTAGCTTCCACTTCTGCGTATGTTGGCTTGTCTGCATTCAGAGCTGCGGTCCAAGTTCTATAAATCTACGTCGCCCACAGATTTTTGTTTCTGCCACGATGCAAGCATATGTGCTACTTCGTGGGCTGTTATACTTCATAATGTTTAGAGAGCACGCAGAACTAATGAGCTTTGAAGTAGTTCCTTGCAGTTTTAAATTACTATAGTTCTTGTGTTGGGATGGCATATATAAGTGTATTTACAATAATAAATTGATGTCGATAGAAATGTGAATAGTAATGTTTTACACAAAGTTACTTGCAAGCACGATTTGTTTTCGTAAAGAACACAAAAAAACACATAACCTTAATTTTATTCCTACTTGTGAAGCCTTTTTAACAGGAATATTTATAACTAGCCACCAGTAAACAAAAATAGAAGACGGGCGGTACAACACTTGATGGATTTGAGGCCATTGGAAAGCAGCGTAAACGTTTGTTTCATTAAAAACTTTTCAATTCATTCCTTCCTTCTTCCTTCGTTCTCGATACTGTGCCAGTGCCCACGCTCCTTTGGTTGCTTGAAGCAGGAAGCAATGCGCATCCATTGCACGCCCCTTGAGTAGGGCATATCAACTGTGCCAGACGGCGCTGGCACGCACTTAATATTTTGTAGCTGATCACAATCCAGCAAAGCTGGTGCTCACCAATAGCCTTTGTTATTGGAATGAAGTCATTTCTTCTGTGCGCTCTTCTGCTACCACCTCGATCCTGCGCACAGAGAACGACACTACATAAATCAAAGGATTTAAATTATTCCACTCGACAGCCGGAAGCCTAATGCCATGACATCGTCCCACGACCGCCAGGAAACGCTTCTATATATCGCCAGTTGTAGCAGTCTACAGCTAGATGACAATTATTACCAGCATACACAAAGAGGGTGATGATTTCGGCGTAGGGTTGAGGGCATTATTTTATTATAAAAAGAGATCACAGCTACGCGTCGAGGTATATCATTTTTTTGCATTCGTTGATTATATCCTATTTCATAAAAGAAAGGAAGTTCTCCAACCCCATAAAAGCAGTGGCACTGTTCCTATGCCAAGCGCAGGCTCGTGGGATCAAATGCGGCGTCTCTGACTGCTCAGGAAAAGATGTCTTGTGCTGGCGAGTAGACGTATGACAGCTGAACTTTTCATGCACACTTAGTATTATATTAATAAAGAAGTTTTAAGTCATAGATCGAAAGATGAGAGTGTTTATAGGCAGTTCATTATTGCTTTTCGGTAAAACATTGTAAAGGAACAGTTCGCAGTCCTCTTGAGTCTAGTGTAAACAACCGTGGCTTATCTAATCAGTTTAGCAGGGCGGCTGAAAGCGTCTACGAGGACATGTCAACAAACGCTGACTATTGATATGTTGAAATAAACAGGCTCTTCTGCTTAATAACGGTGAGCGCACTGCAATTTTCGCTTTTTTTTTAAATAGTGCGGTTTGTGAGCACTTAACATGAATACTGAACATGCCATTTAGTCTATGAAAATGCTACTGGGTCGGTTTCTTGACGCACAATGCTTAAGAAGTTCGCTCAGAGACCTGAGATTTAAAAAAATTAACTATAACTGCAAATAAACTCACTCTCTTATACCGGTACGGAAGGCATGTTCTTTAAACTTGTGGTAAAAGACTTTTGATGTTGCTGCATTTTTGTTGCGGTGGACGCGGAAAATCGGTACCCATGCGCAGAACTTCCGTTTTATGTCCACACAGGTCGCGAGCCTGAACTGCACAGCCTAACGGCGAATGCGTCCAACGAGCATAAACATTGCTTTTCACTTTATTTTCAAAGCTATAATTCCGCAGCGAACAAGTTATGCACTGCCTTTTGGCGTCTCTCGGGCCGCATTTAGCGCGCACGCATATAAGAAAGAGGCCACCGTTTATACATTTGTGCAACTTGGAGGCTAATACGGTATTTGCGCAAAGAATAAGAGCACCTTTTTCTGAAATAATCTGCGAAAATTTGGGGCACGCATTCATCACGCCATCAACATGTTCAGAAACAAGTGGAAGTAACGAATAGAGGGCGAGATGATTAAGCTTTTGGGAGAAATACTTCAAGCTGCACGACTCACTTTCTATGTAAAATTAAACGAACTCCTCACACTTATTGCCGCTGTCGAGACCAGTCCACAATTTTATGCTTCATCCCGCGTATAACTGCCGTAGCGGTCAGTAGTGCAGCCCGCCAGGCGCAGAACTCGCAACCGTCACCGCAAAAAAAAGGGCAACAAGTTGATAAATTTCCTAATATGGTTGATCGATAAGCCAGATCCTTTGTTAACAGATGTGGTTTACATATGGGTTTGAATTCTTCACGGAAACTTTGTATGTCCTTTTCATGTAATTCGGAGCGATGTTTAGGTTTATTAAAGCGCATCTGCTAGCATTCAGCTTTGTTATCAGCAGACTGCGGTCCAAAAGATCAGAACGCTTTAATAGACGAGGAAAAATTCATATTTTTACAGCCAAAGCTGGAATTTGTCATGCAAGGACGTTGCTCAGACGAGTAAGTACTGTATATCTGGTCCTATATTTAAAAAAAATCTACCGTTTCCTAAAACGCCGAAAAATAAAGGAAGCCGTTCTTGATGCAAGTGTAAAGGCTTAAAAGAGAAACACGATGTGTAAAGGACTAATCAGACCTCATATCAAGCTCAAATGAACTGGTTTCCAGGCAAATATAGAGGCTGGAAATACAACCCGTTTCAGAAATTGAGATAATTCAGCTTACACATTGAACTACATTTCTAGCTTTGGACCATCGATGTTTCTGGTCCCTAGCGAACAATCATGGTGGGTAGTAAAGCGATGTCAATATTTTCTGACCAGAGCTATCAGACCTTACACAATGGAAAATTTCAACAGTCTCTATTGGACCGAGAAATTTTCAAGCGGATTTTAACTTAGCCCCTGATATGTCTTAGCGCACGGTATGAATTTTGTTAAAATGGCGAGACGCTCTTAATTTAAGTGTTTACGGCCTATGAATGATATGCAGTGCACAGCGGCCTGTAAGTTCCAGTAGTGCCATAACGATACGACGCAAAGACAACGCGCACGGGCAGACGCCTATTAGTTCTGGAACAGAGATAAGTTCCTTAACCAAAAATGCGAAAACCCGCAAACAGAACTTCGTTCTCCGAGGTGGCTCAAAGTCTTGCCCATGGGGACCACTCAGAGCTAGATGCAGTGTTCCCGCGTCCTCTACGACGGCCTCGTCCTCTTAACAGGCGGCTCGATGGCGTCGGTGCATCTTTCAGGAAGTGAAGTGACGCAGACCTCCAACTCTACATCTAGGTGGTCGTCCACTAATGTCCTCCATCCAGTCATTTTTTTCACTTCAGACAGGTTGGAAGAAATAAAATTCAGAACATTCTGGCGGAGAACGGTAGCGTCCAGCTTATCGGCGATGATCAGCATTGACGCACACTCTCAGAGTTCAGCCTCCGGATGAGGGCGTCTTCACACATGTCCCGAAGACGCGGCAAACCGTACTTGTCGGCCGCTACCATGAGGGCGTCCGCCATATTTTCGACGTTCGGTGATCGTCCAGTGTACATAAAGCGGAGCATTTCGCCAAACACCTCGTGCTCGATGTCTGGCACAAATACTTCGTCTTCCTGCTTGTCAAGCATATCACACTCGAACATGGCTCTAAAAACTGGAAAACGAGATGCCAGTATCGCCTTGTGAACACGATATGCGCCCTCTCCCACGTTAACAGTAACGTCGGAGCTGCTGCCACTATCCAGAAGCCAGCCCAAGTCTTCCGAGAGACGGCAGTCTGTGACATCCACGATAGCCCTCTGGTGACCTGTCCGCACGATGGCGTAGTCAATGAAAGTCAGATCGCAGCGTATCCTGAGTCTGTCTTCAGGCAAAAGTTGGGCAGCTTGACTCTGCAGAGCTTGCTGGACCGTTAGTAAGCGTTATTTCTGTGGTGCACCTCTTGAGGGCATCATTGTTAGCCACATCAACGACGCACAAAGTTACCTCCGCCCTCACTTTCTGACTGGCGTCGTAATGCAGGTAAAAAGACAAGAATTGGCATTCGCAATCTGTGTGGTTGCCTTCGCCTTCAGTCTGAAGCGCGAGGCACCACGACCCGTGCGAGGAGAATTTTGAGCTTACAATTTCTTCTCCGGGCCGTTGCCAGCAGAATGAAAACTTCTCGATTACCCACACGAAGGAAGATTTCGCGATTTTTTTCTTGACTATGAGGTCATTTTCGGATTCTTCCATGCCCAATCACTTCATTGTAGGGCGGAGGAAAATTCGCTCACTGTTGCTGCATGGTGGGTGATAAGCCTGTTGAGGCTGGAGCAGAATCCCGAGCCGAGTGGCGAGGACTACGGCTTGGTGACTCACGAGTCCCCGGAAATTGCCACCGCACGTCATCAATGCTTTTGCTTGTCTTCAGTTTTTTTTTTCATCGACGCAGCAACACGCGTGCAAGAAATTAAATGCCTTCTTTTTCCTTGTGGAAATTCACCCTGGCCAGAAATCTATCAATGGTTCCACTGTTATTAAATTTGATGTGTTAATGAGAACTTAGCAACAAAATATTAAAAGGTGAAAAATTACCTTACGTTTAACATTTTTTCCTTCCTTCGTATGACTATCACAAACCAATTCTTTCTCCTTCGACCATGTCTGGCGGTGAATTCACAAGAGACCCTCTCCATGGCTTAGTCCGGAAGGCGGTACACAGGAATTCTCTTCTCGTAATGGCGCTGACAACACCCCCTTTCTCCCCCTTTTCTGATTCCTTATACCTCTTTCCACACAGCAGCCTGGGCTCAACAGCTAACTCATCTAGTTCCCGACGGGGTCATCTGGCTACACGGTACACCATGGCACTTCAGTTGTAATGCGGAACATATGACACACTGTGTTGACTGAGCGCACATACAGCCTAGACAGCGGCTAAATTGTGGACGCAAAATAATATCTTTTGGTTAGCAATTCGATAAGTCAAGAAAGAAGTGCCTACCAAAGTTGCCATGAAAACCTACACGAAGAAAATTGGCTAAGTAGCTATATGAACAAAAATGGCGACGCGTAAAGTTTGAGAGCGCAGTCTGTGACCTGTTACAGTTGTTAGCAGAAATTTAGCAGAAAAATTGTTGTTCAAATTTTTTAAATAACGTCATTTTTGCTTTACTGCTACACTTGCCCTTACAAACCAAGTGAGACTGGGCCTAAAGAGCTCCATCAAGGGTTGTATTTTGCTTACAAAATCAGCACGTCCTTTATATCACTGTAATGAACATAGAATTAAAGTGATATGAATGGAATTCAGACTTCATGTCTTTATTGCTGCCGGACAACCTGGTTATGGCAGGTCATTTTAGGACGTACGCGTTCATGCTAACATGCAATGGTCTACTAATGACTAAAATCATGTGTCGGTTATTGTTGCTAAGATTCAGTTTAAGGCGTTCATGACATGCCTCTTGGTTTTATTTATGGAAGTGGTGGTATCTATCTATCTATCTATCTATCTATCTATCTATCTATCTATCTATCTATCTATCTATCTATCTATCTATCTATCTATCTATCTATCTATCTATCTATCTATCTATCTATCTATCTATCTATCTATCTATCTATCTATCTATCTATCTATCTATCTATCTATCTATCTATCTATCTATCTATCTATCTATCTATCTATCTATCTATCTATCTATCTATCTATCTATCTATCTATCTATCTATCTATCTATCTATCTATCTATCTATCTATCTATCTATCTATCTATCTATCTATCTATCTATCTATCTATCTATCTATCTATCTATCTATCTATCTATCTATCTATCTATCTATCTATCTATCTATCTATCTATCTATCTATCTATCTATCTATCTATCTATCTATCTATCTATCTATCTATCTATCTATCTATCTATCTATCTATCTATCTATCTATCTATCTATCTATCTATCTATCTATCTATCTATCTATCTATCTATCTATCTATCTATCTATCTATCTATCTATCTATCTATCTATCTATCTATCTATCTATCTATCTATCTATCTATCTATCTATCTATCTATCTATCTATCTATCTATCTATCTATCTATCTATCTATCTATCTATCTATCTATCTATCTATCTATCTATCTATCTATCTATCTATCTATCTATCTATCTATCTATCTATCTATCTATCTATCTATCTATCTATCTATCTATCTATCTATCTATCTATCTATCTATCTATCTATCTATCTATCTATCTATCTATCTATCTATCTATCTATCTATCTATCTATCTATCTATCTATCTATCTATCTATCTATCTGAGCAGCTCCTGGAGCAGTTGTTAATGCGCACTATTTGTGTACCTTTCTTAGCAGCCCTTTCCGCGCAACCGTCTTCTCTGTGCTTCCCTGTATGTTCGTGTGTGCAAGTGTATCCTCAAGTGTGCTGCGTTATGTTCCTTTTTTATTCTTATGGTAAGAAACACCCGCCATCCGAAAAATTTTAGGTTACTTAGGTTAGGTAGTTTCGGAGAGTTTTGATGTACTTAGATGCGTCGCAAACAGTTTCATCATGCATCTTACGTCGTAGCCCAAATCGTAAGCAAAGAGTAATCGGCGACAAGCTTTATTTGGCATACCTTTTTGCTGTTACGATATTCAAACTAAAGCCAGTAGGACACCTCGCCCTCTTGAACACATTGGCGTTGCTGACAAGTTTTCCTTTTTACTTAACTTGCTGTCCGCAGATTTCTAAACCAAAGCCCTCTTTTTTATTCGACATCTACACAATTTAGACAAAATAACTACTGCTTGCTACTACAACTTCAGGACGCTTTTTCTAAATTTCACACTGAAAGCTTTATCCCAGCGTTTGATGGCAAGGCTTGTGTACTGAATTTGCTTCAACTTTTACCTTTTTCTGTCTATTGTGATCCGACCAGAAAGGAAACACTAGTAAAATTAAGCGATAATTTGATTTTAAGCTTTCATTCGAATCGCATCTTTTTTTTTTTGCCTAATTGCAAAGAGCTTCAAGTACTGTCATCTTGAGCACTAATTCTTATCACCTGCCGAGCGAGGCAAATAGTGTCCACTGAAAAAAAAGTGCGTTTTTAAGAGAACCTGAAGCGTACAATGGAGCGGAATTAAATAGGAAAAACAAATCTGAAATAGAAAAAAAACACATGTTTGAGGTCCTCATGCCTTCCTCATGCCTTCATGCCAGCCACTCCAAACCTACCGCGATGTACAAATGTGTTAAGTAAGCATGGCGCTTACTAATTAAAAGCTTCATCTCAGGAGTAGAAAAATATAAATCCGTTTTTATAGGTGACGATGCTGGCCATCGTTCGAAGATTGACAACGGTATTTGAGATAGAACATTCTGCCAACAGAAAGAAGTCTAATATTCAGAAGGCATAAGAGCAAGAGGAATGCCAGAAGAAATTATGAATAAAGAGAGTCATACGACTGAGGCCGCCTTTCAAATTAGTTTTGTTGCTTTTGTGGACCATGTTTTATGAACCCACGTTAGGCCATGGCGCCTAATAAACTTTGAAAACTCTTTCAAACTTTATATACTTTTGGAAATGAAATATACACAGGAAGACATTTCTTTTCGAAGTTCAAAGTTTCCTTGCATTCGATAAGCAGATAACCGGATTCAATAAGCATGATCCGAAACAGTTCCTCCCGTGAACTGCCACTTTTATCTTTTCTGCTAACAAAAAATTCAACTTCTTCGCTCCTGGGTTCTGAATGAGAACTCCTGTTTCGTATAGTTCATGCGGAAGACCATGGCTCCACGGTTCATTCGAACATTGCGTAAAACATAAATGCGCTCTTGAAGTGCGACCAAAGTGACGTTGTTAACGCGCAAATTTAACAAACTCTATTTCAAGCTTTGGAGGGCAGACGAACAGCTTCAGCAGATTTAGCCGGACAACCACATCGCACTATGCGCCAGACAACCACGTCGCACTATGCGCCTTGGACGTGTTTGCCATGTAGCAGGTATTGAAGCTCTTTACAACGGTGACAAATCCGTGCACCTCGGTACAGCGGCGAAGCACGTAGCTCGCTTTTGAAAGGCTTCCTGGGATAAGGGATAGCCTTTGTGCGTGCGCACGGCTTGTTCCCGCAAACAAACAAGGAGATCTCCGTCACTGCTCTTCGTCGAGCATGTTGACGGCATCCGAAAAACAAGGTGTGATGGAAGGGCGCTGACCGTGTTGTACCTCCATGCTCCTGCTGCTTTTCATTGTTGTCTTTGTTCTTCGAGGCAACAAAACCAGAATCACTCGTTACCAGAAAGCTTTTGTTTCCACATATATGATGAGTGTCGTCTTTGTTTGAGAATTTCTAAAGACAGTAACAACAATAGTGCAAATTCAGTTTGCTGACACTGACAAGTTGCTAGATTATACTTTGAAAATTTATTAGGCAGCATGGTAAGAGGGATAAACAAACAGCAAAGTCCTGGGGCACTTTGAAAGTGTTTTAAGCCCTACATGATCTTGATGATGACGATATAGATTTTTATGCCGCAATTGCATCTATGGCCGAAGAGCGCCATGACACAACGCATTTTCGACATCGCAAGGTGGAGTCAAAGACCCATTTCTCAAGCACTTCACCCTAAATAAGCCGAGCACCAAACCAGGGGAAAGCATGTACCCATTGTATTACCAGTGGGTACCCGGTGGCACTGGGGATCGAACCCCGCATCTCCCGCATGCAAGGCGGATGCTCAAACACCTGGACACCACTGCGGTCTGTAAATGACCTTCAGTGAACCTTTTGTCTAAATAGCGAGATCTGCTGAGTAGGCTATAGCAGTACAAAATAAAGTAAATGAACTGCATGTCTTAAACAGAATTATTTGCACCGAAAATGTTTGAATACGATTGCTATCTGCGATGTTTCCTATGAATAAGTGAACAGTCTTGGGAAGCATCGCCGCAAATAGAAACAATAGATCACAGAAAAAGGCTTCACTGAAGTAGTTAATAAGCTAGCTATTTGGATTGATTTTTTAGCTTACTGATGTCCATCAGGGCGGCGAAATGAGGAGACAAAAGATGCAATTACGAAACGCAAAAGCATGAAAGCGACTAACCTCACAGACAGAGTAGGGGGGATAGAATTGTCATAGTAAATAAATAAGTGCATGGTAGCCAAAGAAAGGAAGTTTAAAGTGTAGAGAATTCACCATGCTCTAAGGAACGGAGGTAGCATAGAAGCGATGAAGAGCAAATCAAGGATACGTAAAAAAAAGATAGCGTTTCGATGGAGGTGAAACGCAAAGGCGCCCGTGTGCTGTGCGATGTCAGTGCACGTTAAACATCCCCAGATGGTCGAAATTATTCCGAAGACCTCCACTACGGCACCTCTTCTTTCCTTTCTTCTTTCACTCCCTCCTTTATCTCTTACCTTACGGTGCGGCTTGAGTGTCCGCCGAGATAAGTGAGACAGGTACTGCGCCATTTCCTTTCCCCCCAAAGAAAAACAATTTTCTTTTTATATGCGTTAACAGATAAAAAGGCCAATGTCATTACAAATATGGATATGAGAATTTTTGTAGCCGCAGAGTTGTACACAAATCTATACAGTATCTAATGTAATTAGAACGTTAATGAGAGAGCCGGTAACTCACAGTAATGTGACATACCGCCAGCAACTAAAGAGAAAGCAAAGAAAGCCTCAGGAGCAATGCAAAGAAGGACATCAGCTGGTGAGGATCAAATAACACCAGATCTGTTGAAGGACGAAGGGGAGATTGTGCTAGAAAAACTAGCCACCCTCTATACGCAATGCGTTATGTCCCAGAGCGTAGCGGAAGGTTCAAAGAAAGCTAATATTATCTTAACTGATAAGCAAGGAAACGTGAACGAATTGAAAAATTGCAGACCGATCAGCTGACTGTCCACTGCCTACAAGGTATTAACTAAGGTAATTGCTAATAGAGTGAGGACAACCTCAGACTTTGATCAACCAAATCATCAGGCAGGCTTTTGTAAAGGATACTCGATAATAGACTGTTATCACAGTATCAGTGAGGTTATCGACAATCGCGCAGAGTATGAGCAACAGCTACACATAGCCTTCAATTGTTAAGAGAAAGCTTTTAACTCAGTGGAAACCTCAGCAGTCATGCAAGCATTGCGGAATCAGGCTGTAGAAGAGTCTTATGTGAAATTACTAGCGGATATCTACAACGACTGCACAGATACCATAGCCCTTCATAAAGTGAGCTATAAAATTTCAAGAAGGAAGGGTGTCAGCAGGGGGACATGATCTCGCCGCCCTCTGATGACATTTGTGTGCAAAATTACTCTGGACATGAACTGCAAGGCATTATCATTGAGTTCGACAGGCAGAGCAGAGCGGTGGGCCTAAAATTAAAATGCAGAAATCCAAAGCAATGCTCAACATTCTCGCGAGGGAACAGCAGTCCACAATTGGTAGCGATGTGCTGGAAGTGGTAAGGTAATGCGTCTACTTACTGCAGGTAGTGACCACTGATGCGGATCATGAGACGGAAATAAATTGAAGAATAAGAATGAGATGGAGCGCATATGGCAGGTTCTCTCAGATCATGAATGGCAGTTTACCAATATCAGTGAAGAGAAAAGTATGCAACAGCTGTATCTTACCGGTACTTACCTATGGGGCAGAAACGTGTAGGCTAACGAAAAGGGTTCAGCTTAAGTTAAGGACATTGCAGCGAGCCATGGGCTGAAAAATGATCGGTGTAACGTTAAGAGACCGGAAGTGCGCAGAATGGGTGAGGGAACAAAGGCGGGTTAATGACATCCTAGTCCGAATCAAGAGGAAGAAATGGGCTTGGGCAGGGCATGCAATGCGGATGCAAGATAGCCGCTTGTTTTTAAGGGTAACGGATTGGTTTCCAAGAGAGGTAAGAGTAGCAGGGGGCGACAGAAAGTTAGGCGGGTGGTTTAGATTGAGAAGTTTGTGAGAATGCGGTGGCCGCAGGTGGCAAAGAACAGCGTTAATTGGAGAGACATGGGAGAGGCCTTTGCCCGGCAGTAAGCGTCGTAAGGCTGATGATTATGATGATGGTTGCCATACTTCTAACTCTCTTCTCCCCGTGAAGTGATTGCACTCCATTATCTAGCACATGACTAGCCTTAAGCACACTAGAGGATATACAACTCCAGAGGGCAGAGTGGGGCCACGTGACTGCGTCACTAGAGCTATTATTGAAATGGTAATATTTTTTTTGTTTTTAAAGAACCCTATGTTTAGTAATTTTTGGAAGTGCTCGCTGAAACACTTTATGTTTTTAGTCTTCGTTTTTGTCATATTATTCATAAAATTGCGAGTGGTATCTTGTATGTATCAAAAATGTTCTTCAGCGCTGTTTATTGCCTCAAGACACAAAGAAAAATGATTGCGAGAAAAAAAACACGGCTGGTTAGCAAAATAAAAAGAAGCTGGCTGACCGAATGATGTCTAGGAGACTGCGATGATTCGATCACTGCATCCAAACATCATAGGATGTAGAACTATCCGAGGAAAGATATGCTGCTACCAGGTGCCGGAATATAGTCTTTTTTATACCTTGGCATAGATAAATTAAAGCGTCAATCCACGGAAGTGATGCCAGTTTCAAGTGACGGCCGCAAAGAACTTTTTACGCGTGGAGAGTAATTGAATGATAGCCATGCAGGCAGCTATGTATAATAGGTCTGTTTTATTGTGTCATAACCATTCCAACTGAACTGCAATCAATACTTCGGAACAAATGCACGAATAAATAATATCCACTGTAGCAGAAACATCTGGATCGTGCTAGAGACAGCTCCTCATAAGCTTTGCAAAATATCCCAGCTTATTGTAGCATCCCTAGCAGCCATCGCTTCTCAGGTTGAATTATTCATGGTGGATCTGGGACGATTGTGCTAGCAGTTAAGCACAAGCTGTGGATTGCCGTATGGTGAGCGCTGTCGTGACGTAGCGCTTTCGCATGCTGTCACCCAGTCTTCGTCTGCGTCCCCGATTTGCAATCTCGGGTTCCACATTAGGACTTACTATTACGGGCAAGCTGAGAGTTCCTCAGCACCAGAGCTTTCAACGAATGAGCGGGTGCGGAATAGGGCGCGACATATAATTAATAACACCGTTCAACGAGACGCCCCAGACCTCCCACGGCACGTCGGCTGCTTCTGTCTGTTTAATTAATGAAGGTGTCAGTCAAGTGAATGCAAATTAATTGTGTTGCCTAAATTATATTTCAGTGGGTTGCCGAAACCCA
Source organism: Amblyomma americanum (assembly GCF_052857255.1). Lineage (NCBI taxonomy): Eukaryota > Metazoa > Arthropoda > Arachnida > Ixodida > Ixodidae > Amblyomma > Amblyomma americanum. Next base: position 120,268,020 of record NC_135504.1, on the reverse strand, counting down.
AGTATTACTGCATACGGCCGACCAGAACTTGCGCTAGGTCATTAATAATAACCCCCATATCGACCACTGTGCTTAACCCCTCTGGATAAATTCATCCTGGGGAGTAGCGCTGTGGCTTCTCTGAAGGAAATTACCCAGGGCTTAGGAGCTAATTAGCTGACATTCTTCTCTGTCGCATGGGCTACGCTTTGTGCTTGGAGCCAACACTCACCGTAGGTACAGTTCTACAGCGTGAAGCACAAGCCTAGCCTACATGGGCCGGCCGTGCAAGGTGAATCCACCCGGCATGCTTAGCGGCGAGTAGCGACAAGACAGTCTTTGAACGCTCTTTCCTGAAGTTTAATCTCCAAGTGAGACGCTGTTGTTAGTTAAAAGTACGGTATATCGTTTTATATCGTGACGAACTCGACCGAATGTCCTTACCATATCCACAATGGCTGTGAGAACACCTGACACGCCCGAAGTCGGCTGCTGGACTTCGAAGGAAAACAACAGCCGGTTAGACCAACACGTGTCTTTAACAACCGTTCTTCTACACCCACGATAACTGTAATGTCTGTAAAAACGCGGAAGCAACTCAACGTGGGAGTGAATTACCACAGCTATGTTATGAATCAGACCAGGCAGCTTCAACAGGGCTAGCCTGCCTTAACGCCTCCACAGAGATAGGTCCGCGTTTCGAGCCGTCTGTCAGCCTTTGGGATTTACTGTTGGCTGAAAAACGGTATAGAGCACTCGAAGTTGCAGGGCTCGCTTCTCCTGTTGTGGCTTTCGGCGTTTACGCTAAGACATGACATGCAAGAGAGGAACGGGTCGTAGACACAAATGTATAAGCTCTCTTCCTGATGACGCCAGCATTACGATAGGTTACACCGGAGTCATTATCAGCAATATGCAACCTGCCTTGGTATACAGACACATTTCATAGAGTGGCAAAACCAAAGTGATAACTGGTATCAACCTCGGGTCCATTGACCAGTAAGAGGGCTTCCTTTTCCTCTGCCATTACTCGACCCAGCCTCAAGAACGTAGGTAGAGATACGTCCTTGTTGTTGTGTGTTGGTGTGTGTTGGGTTTTATGGCACATAGGCAGCTAAGGCCATCATGCGCCAAACTCAAGGTGTAGAATTGGCTTTCTGTAGAATGTTTACGAATATAAAAAAATGCCGATGGCGTAGATGACCTAAAAACATTGTGCTGCCTAGTAAAAGAAGAGAAGAAATTTGGAAATCGCTAATGGTAAAAGCCTTAAAGAAGGTCAGGCAGCCTTAGCGGCTATCCTTGGCTAGGCAAGGATCCTGAGGCTCCCAACCAATCAAATAAAAAGCCTCAGCCTACTTCTCAGGAATGAGAAAGTGGCTGAGGTGTATCATGTAATAAAGGGAGCCAGTGGTTCAAAAATTACAGTTTTTCGAGGACGCCCGCTGCTTTTAAAAAGCTAAAAACGGAGGGTATGTTAACAATGGCATTATCAGCTAAGAGCAATGTTGGGTGAAAAGGAATGTATTCATGATAAAATTGAGTGAAGTACTTTTTTCTTAGTTTTTCTAGTTTCACACATGAGAATAAAATGTGGTTAACAGTAAGGTCTTCTCCGCATTCCTCACAACCAGGTTTATCTTGTTTTGTTAGCAGGAAGTTGTGCGTGAGGTGCGTGTGGCCTATTCGCAGACGGCATAAAACCACTTCTTTAAAACGTTCCTGGTGCACACATGACTTAAATTCACCCAAAACTGGTTTTACAAAGTGCAGTTTATTATTCACTTCGCTGTTCCAACGCGACTGCCATTTTTGTCTTAATTTCTGTTGAACTAATTTCATGCAGTCATTAAAGGGTATATCTACTTTTTTTATTTCCTTGCCCCGAGCTTGAGCGGCACACAAATCTGCTCTCTCATTTCCTTTTATTCCGATGTGGCTCGGGACCCAGCAGAGTTTAATGTTTTGTCCTCGAGCTGTTGCTGTTACAATGTTGTGTATGATGTCCCCAAGTATGGGAGTGGTTGCGTTTCTAGAGTGGAGGGCTGAAAGTACACTTAAAGAGTCTGTGTAAATAATAGTGTTTTTGAGGTTCTCGTTTAGTATTTTTTTTGTTGCCACACATACTGCGTAACATTCTGCGCTGAAGATGGATGCGCACTGTGGAAGTCGCATTGCTGTCTCCGAATTTCCTCGCACCACTGCGCTTCCTACGTAAACATTCGTTTTTGAACCGTCAGTGTAAAAGTCCGTAAAACTACTGTATTTTTCTTCGAGTGCAAGGAATTCCTGTACTATATGTTGTTTTGGAGTTTGTTTTTTTTGGAACTGCGTAAGGGTAAAATCACAGATTGCCGGAAAATTGTGCCATGGAGGCAGTGGAGCTCGTCTTCGAGCAATGGCAGGTAATGTGTCCAGTACTCCGAGGTTTTGACACATCTCTTCAAAACGCAGGACGAGTGGCCTGATAGCTTGTGGTTTGTTGTTAAAAAGTGTTCTTGATGGGCACTTTGTGACTATGGGGTAACATAGGTGTTTGGGAAGCGAACGGATTTTTAAAACGTACGAGCACGTGAGCATGGTTCTTCGGTCCTCGAGTGACGGTTCGTTGGTTTCTACATAAAGACTGTTAATGGGTGATGTCCTGTAAGCACCAGTGGAGAGACGCAAACCCAAGTTATGCACTGTATCTAGTCGTTTAAGGTATGATGGTCTCGCTGACCCATACACTATACATCCATAATCAAGGGTAGAGCGTACTACAGAGCGGTAAATTTTTAGAAGGCATGTCCTGTCGGCACCCCAATGTTTTCGTGACAGTACTTTGAGTATGTTGAGGGATCGGGAGGCTTTCTTTTTCAGTGCATTTATATGAGGCAGGAAAGTGAGCTTTTTGTCAAAGGTTACGCCTAGGAATTTGTGCTCATTTTTCACCGGTAGCTGTGTTTTGTTCAGGTGTATAAATGGGTCAGCCTGTAAGCCTCGCTGAATAGAGAAAAGAATGGCCACGGTTTCCTGTGTGGAAAACCGGAAACCGTTCTCGTCTGCCCAGGTCACCAGTTTATCCATTGTCAGCTGTATTTGTCTCTCGCATGTTACCAGGTTTGAGGATGTGCAGGCTATTTGCAGATCGTCAACATAGACGGAATACATAATGGCCTTCGGTATTACTTTGGCTATGGAATTTACTTTAATAACAAACAATGTCGTGCTCAAAATACACCCCTGAGGGACCCCGTTCTCTTGAACGAAGCCCCTGGACACGGTTGATCCTAGGCGCACTTGAAATGAGCGGTCGGAAAGGAAGTCCTTCAGGCAGTTCAACATCCTGCCACGGATGCCAAGATCTGCTAAGTCACGAAGGATGCCAAACCTCCAGGTGGTGTCGTATGCTTTCTCGAGGTCAAAAAAGACGGCAAGACAGTGCTGTCTGTGTATAAAAGCCTCTCGGACAGTATTTTCCAGGCGAGTTAAGTGGTCTGTTGTTGAGCATGCTTTCTTAAAACCGCACTGATGGATGTCAATAAGCTCAAGAGATTCAATCAGAAAAGTTAGTCTTTTATTCAGCACACTTTCGAATGATTTGGCAAGGCAGCTGGTAAGGGCTATCGGCCTGTAACTAGTAGGGGATGTTGGTTGTTTTCCAGATTTCAGGAATGGTACAATAACTGCTTTCTTCCAGGCTTTCGGCAATCTTCCGAGCACCCACACTTGGTTAAAGAACTTCAAGAGCGCCTCCACAGATGGCTGGGAAAGATGTGCTAGCATTTCGTAATGTATATTGTCAGGGCCAGGTGCTGTCTTTTTTCCGGCCGAGAGAACTTCGTTTATTTCTTGGAGTGTTATTAAACCATTGTACGGTTCTTTTGTGCAGCCCGTTGTTGGAAGTCTATGTTTCTCCACTGCATGTTTATGCTTTAAAAATGTTTCTGTGTAGTGTGAAGAACTAGAAATGTTTGAGAAATGTTCTCCCAAGATGTTTGCCTGTTCCTCTATATTTGTCTGTGTACCTGGAGCTGTTAAGAAAGGAATTGTGTAAGGAGAAAAGCTTCTGTTAAACTTGTGGACTTGTTCCCACATTTTTTTGGACGTAACTGAACTATTTATGCATGATACGTAGCTTCTCCATGATGTTCTTTCGGCGTTTCGGCAGATGTACCGAGCTTTTGCTCTCGTCTTTTTAAAGTTGATGAGGTTATCTTGAGTTGGGTATCTTCGAAAAACTCCCCAAGCTTTATTTTGCTTCTTTTTTGCTTCCCGGCATTCCTGCGTGTACCATACCTTGTTGTTTTGTCGTACTATTCCTGACGATTGCGGAATAGCTTGGCACGCAGCATCAATAATGCAGTTTGTAAAAATTTCATTCAGTTCGTCAACGTTAAGACTGTTTGAAAATAATTTCTCCAGGCTAGCCTTTTCTCTAAATAGTTGCCAGTCGGCTAGGTGTAGTTTCCAACGGCGTGGTTTACTAGGGATGACTGATGGTGGCGATAAAAAGTTAATCACTACCGGAAGATGATCGCTTCCGTACGGGTTATCGAGAACATCCCACATAAAATCGGTAAAAACGGAAGAAGAGCTAAAAGATAAATCTATGCAACTCATTTTTCCTGAGGCTGGAGAGCAATATGTGGGTTTGCCTGTATTGAGTAGGCAAACATTATTGCACAGAATAAAATCTTCTAATATACGGCCCCTAGTGTCTGTCTGTTCACTCCCCCAGAAAGGGGAGTGTGCATTAAAATCCCCAACTACCAGATATGGCTCTGGTAGCTGATTAAAAAGTAATTCTAGGTCATGAAGTGTTACTGTGAGGTGTGGCTGAAGGTATACTGAACATAAGGTAATTGTTTTAAAGCTAATGACGGTGACTGCAATGGCTTCATAATTCGTCTGCAGCTGGATTTCACGTGTTGCAACACCGCTCTTAACAACGACAGCAACACCTCCGGAGAGCCTATCTGCCTGCTCACGGTCACGGCGAAAGACTTTATAATTCTTAAAAATATTTTTTTGTAAAGGTCCCAAATTGGTCTCCTGAAGGCACAGTGCTACAGGAGACATAGAGCGTATGAGATCTGTTGCATCGCTGTAGTTATTTAAAATTCCACGGCAGTTCCAGTGGATAAGGAACGCCATGATTATTTTAAGGAGGAGTGTTTTGAGACCTCAGGTCCCTCCTTGTTGAGGGCCTGTTATCGTGGTTTTTTCTTTTTTCCGGTCAAGAGAGCCCCGTCGCCGTTGCGACCGAGGCGAGCTTTGACTTGTATCCATCGCCTCCATGGAGGCGCTGGAGTTCCGCGGGGAACCCGCGGCCAGGGGGGTTGTAGACTTCTCCCGAACGGGGGAAGCCTTCGGGCTGCCGACTTGGAGGACGGCCGGCCCGTTGTTGGGGGTGGCATAGCAGCTCTCGCTGCATCTGCCAGGGGCGCGGATGGCCCTGCCTCAGCCTCACTAGGTGTGAACTGGGCAGGTGCCTGAGACCGGTGTGATGCGCCGCGCCCGCGCACCACATCGGCGAAGTTTGTGTGGGGTGTTAAGGAGAAAGTGCCTTGCGACATTGCATAACGCTTCCTTGCCTCTTTAAAAGTGATATTATCTTTTGTCTTTATTGTAATGATTTCCTTTTCTTTTTTCCAGGCAGGACAAGACCTTGAGTAAGCAGCGTGCTCGCCTTCGCAGTTTGCACAGCGTGGCGCGGCGTCACAGCCGTCTGATTGGTGGTCATTGGAGGCACATTTGGCACAGGTGTTGCGGCCGCGGCAGCTCTGGGAGCCGTGACCGAACTTCTGGCATTTGAAACAGCGTCTAGGGTTGGGGATATAAGGGCGAACGGATATTTTTGCATAGCCTACCTCGATTGACTCGGGTAGGGTGCATGAGGCAAACGTCAGGACCAGGTGTTTTGTCGGAATCTCTTTGTTGTCTTTGCGGATTGTAATTCTGTGGACGTTGGTAACATTCTGAGGGTTCAGTCCTTCAAGCATCTCTTCCTCTGTTAGGTGCAGGAAATCATTATCTGAGATGACACCACGTACTGTGTTCAATGATCTGTGCGGTGTAACAGAGACAGGAATATCGCCAAAAGTTTCAATGTTTGCAAGCTTTGAAATCTGAGTTATGTCGAGCAGCTCGAGGAGGAGGTCACCACAAGCCAACTTTGTGACTTTGTACTGAGGGCCCAGGGATTCTGTAAGAATTCTTGAAACAAGGAACGGGGATATTTGTCTGGCTGGCTTTTCTGTTTCTTTACTGTGGACGATGTGGTACTTCGGAAAAGTTGTCTTCTTTTTGCTGAAAAACTGTGTTGTGACATCGGTCCGTCCTCTTTTCAGAGGGCGATCATTATTAAGCAGGGAGGAAGCCATAAAAAATTTTGTTCTTCGGCCTTGGTGCCAGCCGCCCACCATGGAGCCCAACTAGGGGACAGGACAGGAACTTGAAAACAAGTCCTGCCCACGCCAGCTGTACACTATTGCTATAACCGAATATGACGAAACCCAGGATAGTTCGCCTCACAGGGTTAACCCTAGCCGCCAGGAAAAAGGAAAAAACCAAGGAAGGAGGAGGAGACAGGAGAGTTGTAAGAAAGATGATAGGAAAGTAAAAGATGGAGGGGAGGATAAGGAAAAGACGACTGCCGATTTCCCCCGGTCGGGTCAGGCCGGAGGTGCCGTCTACAGGAAGCTGGGGCCAAAGTGGTGTGTTGCCTCCGCCGAGGGGCCTTAAGGGTCCAAACGCTCGGCATCGGCTCAACCACCAGGATCCCCTTTTCCCCGGACACGGCGATGCCACGCACGGCGAGGCGCGGGTGCTCGGGTCCGTGGTGATGCACAGTTCACCATCATCCCCTTGCGGGGATGTCCCTGCGGATGCTCGGGAGCCCGCGGTGTCGCCACTCACCGTCGCGACGCCTGCAAGCTGCAGGCGCCCCCCTGCGGGGGGAGATACGTCCTTGAAAAACGAGGAGAGGCACTGTATGTCTCATTCCCGCCTAGAATTTGTCTGATGGTGGATCACAGAATAAATATGAGCAGAGCGGGTGGGGGATCAAAGCGCTGGTGTTGCGACATATGAATAACAAGAATCAGACGATTAGCCTATGTCTCCTCTGCTCTTATCAGACGTACTGTTTCAATCTAACTTTGCTTTTTTTATTTTCCTTGTGTTCGATAGAGTATTGTTTCTCATATCTTCACTACACCGCCAGATCCGTCCAGGAGGCGCCATGCGGGTAACGCCGAATTTTTAGGCTCAGTTTCATTTGTTCAGTTTCCAGCGCACGAAAGGCGTTCAAAATAGTGTGCTCGTGTAAAACAGACTATCACTGATCTGAATCACAGGAGTATAGTATAAAAAAACAAAGGCCTCAGAAATGGTAAATGAACGAATAACTGTGGGATCCGGCAGGAAAGACGAGGGAAACTCGAGTCAAACACAAAAGAAATGCATTTCAAGCGTTGAAGAAATGTATGAGATACTTGATAGGTGACATTTACGAAGCGTGTAGTAAAGAAGACTTTGTATCGGTAATTCGTTGCCTCATTCATGAGCTTTGTGCATGTTCTCAAACACGCGGGCTGTTAGGCAACACCAGCGCCCGAGTACCAGACACTTTTTGCTCATTCTCGTCCTTTGCCACCAATGTATTGCTGCACTGCCACTGCGCCTTCCCTGCACCGAAATAAAATCCTTGGTGAACAGTTTGATTGAGTTAGCATTGGTTGTCTCTGAAGACTTTTTTTTCACATTTTTTCACATTTTCTTACACTTTTTTTTTCGTTTCTACAACACTTGTTCGGTTTCTTTCGATCGCACACACACTGATCGCTCTATTTCTGGTGGTGCAATGCTTAGGTTTGTTATATCCTAGAATAACACAAAAAAAATGTTATATTTGAATTGGCATAAGAATGTTTGTTATATCCGAGGTAGTATACTAATTATGTTGTACCCAGAATGGCCATGTGCATGGAGGAAGAAAAACTCAGGAGAGTCCCTCGCTTTCCTAGCTACACGCCGGAAAGTATACCGGAAGTCACGTGCTTTCGCAAGGAGAGCCGGGAGTCTTCGGCCGCCGGCGGAGCCAATAGTAACGCTGGGCGCAGCGTCGTCATCTGATGCATTGTCTGTTGCGTGTGTGCGCTGAGACGGCGGCCAAGTAGGGGGGACGCAGAGGAAACCCGGCTTGAAAAAATGTGACGTAACCGCCTCTCCTGAGTTCTTACGTTCCTACATGGCCACGCGTGACGACGGTCGTTATTCCCACTGCGCAGACCCTTCTAATGCTAAAACAGTAAAAAAAAGTTGGGTAAACATGGTCATGACTTGGTTAAAGGATTCGGCGAAAGAAATTATTGACCGCAAATCGCATGGTCAGTAGTCAAGTGTTTATCGCTGACGATTCCTCAGCTAAAGCCGCTGCGGTGGCTGAGTGGTTACGGTGCTCGGCTGCTGGCCCGAAAGACGCGGGTTCGATCCCGGCCGCAGCGGTCGAATTTCGATGGAGGCGAAATTCTAGAGGCCCGTGTACTGTGCGATGTCAGTGCACGTTAAAGAACCCCAGGTGGTCGTAATTTCCGGAGACCTTCACTACGGCGTCCATCATAGCCTGAGTCGCTTTGGGACGTTAAACGCCCATAAACCAAACCATAAGCCAAACCGATTCCTCAGCTCTCGCCTTCACTGCAGATCTGGCTCCGTCGAGATCGAAACTGACAGTGCAAACTCATTATAATTAGTTATTTGAGCTGCCCACAGGTGTGCTTTCTTCGTTTTCGTGCCTTGCGTGTCTGTGCCCTGTTAAAGCGAACGTGAGCGTAGCGCAAAACGGCACAAAGAACAAAGAAAGACGCACACGACACAGGCGCTACCATGGATCACATACCACGGATCACATTTACCGACTCACCGAAGTTTCTACCCTTGTGAAAGCGAAGGTCCTGCAGTTGGCGTCCAGGGAGACTGCTATGGTGCGTCCAAGGCGGCGTCACGATGACTCGCTGGAATGGATGCCATGGTACCTGGACCACATGTGCGCAGTCGGTACGAAGCGAAGCCTAGTTCAGGACTGAGCCGAGAGACCGCAGAACTGGCGCCATAGGGTGTCGCAGGCGGGAGATGCCAGCGCCGGGCCCCCTGTCGGTAAGGCAGACGCCGGAGGCGACTGGCGCCGCCGGTTGCCAAGTACGGTTGCGAGCCGAGCAGAGTGGTGGTAACTGCACAGCACTCGATTTGGATGGTCCAAGGCAGTGGACTGCGTATGTGCAAGGCGCCATCAGAAGCGCGGCTGAAAAGTGCAGGCCAGCATTCTATGGTCCTGCGCAGGTCAGCATGCTTGTGCCTTGCCGCCAGGGTGATAACAGCCAGAAGTCATTGCTGCCCGACCTCACCACGGCTGCCCCGAATGGTTTAGCCGACCAGGAGACAGCTCGGTCGTAGCAGGCGGCCGCGACACCATCGGTACGAGACAAAAAAGTATGGTGGAGCTGCCATAAAAAAAACGTATACCAATAAGCTCCTGCCTGTGCCACTATGTATAACAGGCTTAACCCAATCGTAATATAAATGAAAAGGCCCGAAGGCAATGTTGTGCTTTTGCCACCCGTAGGTGGGAAAATAAAAAAAATGGGGTAATGCTACTAAGCGACCCACAGCCGGGGGAGCGGGCCCGGGGAGACTCCCCTGATCTCCCCTGGGATAGCGGAGGGGGTGGGACGTAGGTTGTGGGAATGGGACTGAGGGAAGGGTTATGGGTAATGTGATGGGAATGGGGACAGCGAGATATTGACCCTCATTTTATCATCGCTCGACTCCTGTCTGGCCAGGACAGGGAGGGCGTCGATGTTGACCAATGGTGCGGCTCCACTCACGGGATGCCCGACCACCCAACGACGCAATAGCTCCGACTCGGAGACAGGAAATCCTAACCCGGGGCAGCTGCCTCGGGCTCCTCCACGACTTTCAGGGGTCCGGTTCGGACTTGCGAATCGCAGTCCAGCTACTAACCGTCAAGTGTTTTTCGCGGTTTTTCAGACTCCGGAAGTATGTGTGGTGGATCCAGCCAATGGAATTAGACTTCCGGGGACCCACCTGTGCTTCCAACCAACCAACCTTGCACTTATTTCCTCCCCTGGCTTGCTCCACACCTACTGAGGAGGGAGTGTTCAGGGCCGGGCTGACCGGGCCACAAGCCATGAACCTGGCCGAGGGTGAGATAACACCGCTACTCCACAACATCGACGGTTTTCGCATCGGTCGTACTAAGGTCCCCCTTACCTCGGCGTCCCGCGCTCTAGCCTCACGGCCCCGCGGTCAGCCATCCCTCGCTGCTTCCCCGAGGACATCGCTCCCAAGGAGCCCTTCTGCTGGAAACGCCCGCGCGGACCTGGCCTCTCCGTGGCCAGAAACCGACGCGCCAGCCGGTAGCCACGCACGCCCCCGCGTGCAGAGGCCTTTTGATTTTCGAGCACTTTTTGAGCCCAATTCCGTGAGTCCAACCTGATTATGAAACCAGGCCTGCCTCCGCACAGGCATCGGACCTCACGTGCGCGACTGGCCCACTCAGTCGCTTGGGAGTCGCTTGCACTCCCATGGGGTTTTGCATCCCCAGAGGACGGGCCCCGGCCAGCCCATCCCCACCGCTGGCGTTGCACCGGAACAAAGCCTAGTAGCCGAAACTACACCGGCCCGTATCCGGTGGCAGGGGGGGCCACGAGCAGGCCGCACAGTCGGATTCCCCCCCCCCCCCCCCCCCCGGTACGAGACAGTAAGCGTGCGATTCTCCACTCAATATGCGTGACGACCGTAAACCTCTCAACATTCTTCAAACGTAGGTCCCAGGAGTGGTTACGGCGTCCGCAAGGGCCTCGTGGCAAATTTCTCAACTCACTAGAAAAAGTGTGTGGCGGCTGCGCAAACTCAGAGGTAGAGGGGAGAAAATCCTTGAATAGAATAAGTCTGCTCAGATCGTGCGAGGCTTTAAAAAGAAAGACAAGCTTACAACAATAAAGAAAGAGATGTAGAAAGAGAAAGTAAATGTTATCGATGACAGGATTATAACGCGGTACAAAGCAGTTAATCGGCTTACAGAAAGCGGATTGCTCTCTTATTGCGCGGCTCTTATAATGCCCCGCAGAAATGTTTCGTAAGCGGCGACGGTTGCTCGAAGCCTTCTATGTAAGCATAACGAATAAAGACAATGAACTGCGGTCTCGGTATATGCACTAATGTTTTATGCAATTTATTTCTCACCATCGAGAAAAAAATGGCTGGCGGTTTAGCATTGCTAAGCACGAAATGTTGGGCGAAGACAGTTTTTTTTTCTTTTCAGGTGGACACCACTGCCACGTGCGTGAAAGCGCGATTGAGGTGTACATGGAGACAGTTATGCAAGTCTTCAACTTTTTCACCATCAATGTCAATTTACCTAATATATGCCGGCGGCCTATGCTGCAGTGCCACGTTTCTGCATCAGTGTTGTAAACCCCAACGCGCATTGCAGTATAGAGCCGTGTTTCTTTCTCAACGTTGTCCACGCTAACTCGTGCAGCGCACATTCGTGACTGCCGGCACATAGCTCAAAGCGCGAATGCAAGTTTGATTGGGGTATCAGTTGAAGATGTGCAATGCACAGCGCAAGAGTGTGTTGCAGTTTAACACGAGGTATTTTCCACCGTGGATATAGCCTTTACTCTCGCGCAGTAACCAGCGAAGCAAACCTGTTCAGCGCAGTCGGTTCGAATCGCACAAGCAGATATTTTTTTATTTTTTATTTATTTCACTCGACACAAACCCGCAAACATCGCAAGATTTTCGCAAACCCACAAACATCCCAAGATCTTGCTCGGGGTTCACGCATTTGAATTGTGCTTTCGTACTAATAAGTGACGCGCTGCGGGAAGACTGTCATAAGTGCGCTTTCTCCAATGCTGCTTTTATTAGAGGTGTCATTTTGTGGACAATACGTGGGGTCACTGTCTAACTCATACATGACTAAATGTGTGCAAGTTACAACTTACGGGGCGCCGGAGTCCCGCACTGTTTGAAACAAATTCTAACGAAAGTTTTCTCCTCGCCTATGAGACTTTTCACCAACATGGAACACAGCAGATTGTCTGTCAAGGAACAAATAAAAAAAACACTCACAAGACGGTTATGACTATGTAATGCGAGATTCGGCGCTAGCTGTTTAGGCGTTTAGTCACGTGACCACTGGTGCAGTTGTCACGGTGTAGTGGTGTAGTGTACCCCTACACTGGCAGAAGACTGTTCCAAACAGAGCGACTCGTAGTCTTATGCGATCCAGGTTAACCGGTGCCCGCACCTGTTACGCCGACGGCGACGGCGATGAGAAGAGCAGGAACGGGTGGGTTGCAGTGCTGGGAAAGAACGCTTGAGCTGCCCATTTTATGCCTCAGTGGGTGCCTCGATGGCTATGCAAGTGTTTAAACAGACCGGACTGCCAACGTGGGTCCCACCGCCGATACATGCGGGAAAAATGCAAGCTCTGTTATGGAGGAAGGGGGATGACCCCAAAAAGAGTTGCCCGTACGGCGCCCTGACGAAGCCATGGTTTTGTTTGCGGAAAGCACTAGTATTCCCGCCTTCTGCCTACTTGGGTCCTACATAGCCTATGTGGGTCCAGCATGGTTGGGACACTGTGATGGCCGTTGCACTGTCACATTATAGTCTCCTGTAGGTACCCTGTAAGAAGCCCATTACTGCCCATTTGGGTTCTAGAAAGCTCCCGTGTATTGTTTTTATGCATGCGGGCCTTAGGGATCTTCTGATGGTGTTATGCAGCAAGTCCACTGGGCTGCCTGTGTGGATCCCGCCGGATGCCGAGTTGCAAATCGAGCAGATATCTCACGTCGTGCGCCCATGGGCAACCCGTGCAGGGCCCAGAAGACCGCAGAAAGAAACGGTACCCGGAGACGGTTATTCTGTTATAATTCCTAGGCTGTTTAGCGTACGGTTATTTTAGCCCCGATACGCCGCGACCGCTTTTATTTATGCATTAGTAGAAAAATCTACACCAATTCCACATTTTCGCTGTTTACATAGTGTGTTTTAAGGTGACATAACTTCTTCAGTGGTTGGAATCCACAACCCGGCGAGAAAAAGCTTTCTAGTTGCGAGTCCAATGGTTCTGTGCATGGTATAGCTTGCAAACACGCGAAACTGGTAACTGTACCACCACTCGAACTGTGACCTGATTAGGACAGAGGGAAATGTACTGGCTACTTTAACCTTCACTAAAAAATAAAAATCGTCTGCAACCCTTCGCTCTCACCTTCATGCAAATGCGGCTTGATGTTGCTATACGCGATACCATGCTAGAGCCCAGCACCTGGAGGGAGTGCATCACATATGTCAAATCGCTGTAGATCACGACAACCACGAGGGCGCTGCTTGTTGCTTACAGTGTAGTTTCACCGTGAGTTTCGTCCATGCGCATTTACTGCGGGACTACGGTCGTCCAACGCTTTTGATTCCAGCGCGGTCTCAATGTAAATGTTGCAAAAGTAACATGGCCAAGATGGGCCAAATCATCGACAAAATTCGAGTTACGGAAGCGCTCTGTGTCTGTCGTAATGTTTATCGTTGGTTAGTGCCTGTTTTTGGTGCATATTGAAGAATGCGCTGTTCAGTACAAACAAAAGATTTTCACACTTGTAAAGCTCACGTGAATATGAATCCGCCCCATCACACTTGTCGACTTGAACGAAGTAGCAGTATTATCGGAAAAAAAATATGAGGTCCATTACCACAGAATACTTAAGGAAGCATTCCGAAGCGGTACCGTTGGCTTCCCGCTGCCCTGCCCTTTATCTCTTAGCCAGCCAGCAAGGCTCATGCGCCTTTAAAGTTCTTGAATGTAGTGGGTAGTTCTTGATTTTGTGCGAACTCACGCCAGCAATGAAGCAGTCGGGATGCAACTGTAGACATTTATTTCACTGGACAAGCAATGCTATTATAACGCCATCAAAACCCGGTCTGAGTGGCCTAAGCCATCCAACCACCCCCACCCCTCCACGTTCAAACAACAGCAGCACTATCCACCACCAGCAGATTGTACCCTCCAGAATCGTGGACGCAATCAAATTCAAAGAAGCAGTTCAAAGACATGCAAATTCAAAGATTGCCAAAGAAACAGAGGCACCACTCACCACAAGCAACCTTCTCAGCCCAATGGTCTAGCTTCAGGGCCACACAATTTTGATCCCTCCCGTGCAGCATCCCCCCATCCCTCCAGCCTCTGCCTTCTTACGCAAGCGAAATTGATCGACGCACCTTTCAGGCAATGGGATGCGAGAAAAAGGAAAAGCCTCAAAGTTAACAGCATCATTATAAAAGCAAATATTGCACCCGCAGTTCATCGTATGAGACCATATGGGCGCATGTAACTTTCCCTTCCAAAGTCAACCGATATTTTTCTTATATAGCTTTGCTCCTCGCCAGCCCCAAGTGCTCGGCTGACCTGGCATTACTCGCCAATGTTTTTCTTTCCGCCAAGCCCAATTGTCTTACTTTATCGCAAAACACAACCGGCGGGACGGATGCTCCTTTTAGGAGTTGCGCACTTGGGGAAGAAGGCAATGCTCAAGTACATTAGTTTGTTTCAGCTTACCACGTGGCTGCACCTTCCCCACCCGTCAGGCCACAAAAGAGCCCCGCTTCGTGCTTTTCTGCCATCGCGTGGAACACTGAGAGCAGTCGAAGACACCGCACCGCTGAGAACGGTATAACCGCCAGCAGCGAAAGCAGGGACGGAAAGGCAATGGGAGCGAAAGAGATGGCGGAAGTCATAGAAAACACATCCCATATTTTCTTTTCTCTGCTTTGTTTGCTACGAGATCAGAAAACAGAGAAGAACTTCGCAGGATGTCAGAAGTAAAATCGCAAGCGAGATATCACTGGGCAAAATGATAACCTAAACAAATGTTTAGGTCGATGCTGCCTCGCGATGCTGCCGCGACGTGGACACTGCCTCGCGGGCGGCTGGGGTAAAGGGAGAGATTGGTTCCTAATCGAACCGCGCAGTTATCTCTCCAGCTTGGAAGGCAGCTACGTGCTTTTTTCCTTTGCAGCTTCATCGCTGCTCTTTTATGGGGTACCTGTATTGCTCTTTTTCTGCGGTTGTTACGTTGGTTTTTTATATTGTGTGCACTCTATTAGCGAACAGGCAGGAATGTGCTCTTTCACCTACCATGACTGGATATTTTTCCTTCTCTCGGCTTTTGGTGCCGGCCTGAATAAGTCGCGGCAGCAGAGCGACAGAGAACACATCATGGCCTAGTTGGTTGTTCATTACAATGAAAACAGCGCAAAGTTCAAGAAGGACGCAGAGAGGGAAGCGCTTGAGTCTCGTTTCCTCTTTCTGCGTCCTTCGTGAAGTCTACGTTGTTTTCATTGTGACAGCGACAAAGGAAAGTCTAAGCACCTGCATGACGCAGTGACGGGAACTTGTCTTGCTTGTAAGCACTAAGTGTCTTTGCGGGCACCGTTTCGCGATGGCGATTGCTTCTGGGTTGCTGAGGATGGGAAAGGCGCACGTCCAGTCTTTTTTTTTTTTGCCCCACACACAACATTCCTGACATTAAAGCACGAGAGCGTGCCAGACAGAAGAAAACAGAAAAAAGCAGGCTGCTCGTTACAGTTTTCAAATAACCATTATCTTCCTTGTTCGTCGATAAGGATTTGGAGACATTTGCATGTGTTGTATTCAGTGAAGAATGAAACGCATGAAAGGATTGAAGTATTGAGAGACAAGAAAGGCAGTCAACATGGTTCGCGATAACAGAAGCAGTGCGTGTTGCACTTGAGGGAAAGTAAACAAAGCTGAACAGAGCTCGTTTTTTATAGAATGTTTTTCCGTAGTACAGTATTGTCCCTAAACTATAATGAAAACCAAACACCGTTGCTGTAAAAGTGAAGACCGACATGTGACCACCTCTGGAATTACACGCAGCAGGCCCTCGTTTCTTTTTCAGGACACACGAAACGCTGGAAATTAATGTACATGCACGACTTTTTTTATGTGCCATACGCTGCAAGACAAAACGAAATAGCGGCATTCCCTTGACTGCTCCATGAGGGTCAAAGAAGACTTGGCATTTTGACTCTTCTCAGGACAAAGAAATAAACACCGTGAGCTTTGGCAATCGTATGACAAGTTTGCATGACTGACTTTTTTTGTCACGTAGTCGCAGCCACAGGCTGTACTGCAAGAAACGAGATATCGCAGTGCAGACCGCTCATTAATGCATGTAACGCGATAGGAATGAATCATTTTGGCGCTGAGCACGTGGGCGAAATGCTTTACCGACTATGTAAAGCCCTTGGCGCTCAGCACGTGGGCCACATTCTTTACCGACTATGTGGAGCCCTCCCTAATAACGTTGCTTTGCCACAACCTGCCTTGAAAGCGAGATCGGTCTTTCGCACACTAAGCCCTGATTTCCCGAGCTTCTTATGCAAGAAGCTGTCAAGGCAGCAAAGCGCAAGCTACTGTCTTTTGAGTGAATTTTATTTTACAATGCTCTCTTATAGTACAGTTATTCAGAAATGTTAGGTTCTTTTTTGACATTTCAGAGCGGTTTTCTGAAGTATATTGCATTTTGCTGTTGACGACAATCTTCTTGCCCTTAGCGTTAACATCCGAAACGATATTTGAATATTTCATGCGTCGTTACGAAGTGTGCTTAGGTTCTCTTATTGCGAAACCAACGCTGCTTAGCCCGGAAAACTGAGGATGTGTTGGTTTTTCTGTTTCCGTGTAAAGTTTTGTGTGAACTCTTTTCAGAGTTTTTTGGAGCCGCAGTTTAGAAAAAAATTAGGACATTTGTAATTACCTGAACGAGAAGATCTTCTCAGAGACACCTTAGGCCCCTATCCTCCCTTAGTGCGTTACTTTATAAGGTTCTTCTTACACTGCGGAGGCGCATTAAAAAAAATGCGAATGATTTGCTCAATTTATTCTCTACATTCTAAATTCTCCTCGCAATTACTACATTTGCTAGTACCCCTTCACTTCTCATAAAATCACTATTAAAAAGCAGAAACCTGCGTTCGATGCATTACCATGCCCTTCTAATTTTTCCGGCCTCGCTTCATGCTTTCTGTGTCAGACCTATCTGCAAAATTATCAGTGCAAGAACTGAAAACTTTCAAAGTGCAGATCATCATTGAACGTCACACGCTTACGCAGCCGCATGGGAGTGATGTTGAAACCGCAGTGTAGCTGGCTGTGGGTTCCCGTGGCCAGACAGTGGCTTCCCGTGGCCAGACGTTGGCGGCCACCTACGCGCGGCACAATACATTCGGTCAGTACTTCTAGCGCGCTGAGTGACGGCGACGAAACTGCTAATAGCGCTGTCCGAGCAAATGCACAGCAGGTCAGGATTCTCTTGTATGCGTGGCTGGAGCTTAAGCGTCTATGTAAGTGCGACCCGAAAGTGCAACACGTGAGAAAAATAATATTAATTGTTTTTGGGGGAAAGGAAATGGCGCAGTATCTCTCACATATCGTTGGACACCCGAACCGCGCCGTGAGGGAAGGGATAAAGGAGGGAGTGAAAGAAGAAAGGAAGAAGGAGGTGTTGTACTGGAGGGCTCCGGAATAATTTCGACCACCTTGGGATCTTTAACGTGCACTGACATCGCACAGCACACGGGCCCCTTAGCGTTTTGCCTCCATAAAAGCGCAACCGCTACGGTCGGGTTCGAACCCGGGAACTCCGGATCAGTAGCCGAGCGCCATAACCACTGAGCCACCGCAGCGGGTATCGGCCGCGGAAACATGGAGCGACACAACTAAGCGTGTTGCTAGTGGTGACACAGGCAGCGCGAACAAAATACATAACCGGCAGGCGGCGACGCAAAAAGCACGGCTCAATATATGAAGCCAGTTCTTACCGCGGTAAGTGAGACAGACCCAAGCGCAGAACGGTTCGCTAAAGGCGCCGCAAGAAGAGTTTCGCTCGAAGTCGCTTTACCTCCGGATGTTTTTTTTTGTTTCCTTCCAAGACACAGGAAATTTTCCCTACTTTCAGTTCATCCAGGTTCGTGTGACTGCATCTCGCTAATTCTAAGAAGAAAAATAGTGTTTTTCTACCAATGGTGATTTTATTTTATTTTACAACAATGCGGTTACACAAACAGAACTGATTTTAAAGCCAAAAAACAGGGGAGTGAGTGAAATTCCCGCATATGCACGTGAGTTGTACGATCATTCGGGGAAATTTGTCTAATTAGCAATATTATACGCGAGAATATTTCCTATTTTTTCCTTCAACATTTAAATGTCACACGGTCCAAATACAAAACCTAAATGAGTGTCCTATGCACAAAGCACGCTGGTTCATGGTAATTGCTACCACTTTATCTCATTACAATTGATTTCCATCAAGAACCTGAAAGGGGCATAAACATAAGTAATAGCTACAAATATCATGCTCAGCACGTGTTAAAGCAAGGAAATGTGACTAGTATGGTCTTCGGTGAAGTTGAATGAGCACGTGACTGCTGCGACGTAGTTGCGTGCTTTTGCAAGCCTCTGATCTGCTTGGCAAGTACATGTTTGCTCCTCTGTTATGAATGTCAGATTACACCTGAATTGCTTACTTGAGGCCCAACTGAAGCCCATGTATTACAGCGCAATTTCTATGAGGGGCGTCGGCCACTTTCATCATCTTGGGTGTCGAACATAAGGGTACTCCACTGCACAGGCTAAGCCTAGGTGTTGAGCAGGGTATACAAATGCACCTGCGCAGATCTGTTGCCGCAAGGGCATGAATGTTATGAAGGGTTGGACAAGAGAGACCAGACAACGAAAATCACAAATTAAATTGTCTAGGGCACTTCAATAAAAAATTAAAAATATCATAGGCTATTTAACCGACATCTACACGAAACAAAAAAAAAGCAAATGTGGTGCAGCGCAGCTTTATGCAGTTCTGGGGAGCGATTAAGATTAAAATTGGTTTTTCTCATACAGGCTAAATAACAGCGAATGCAGGATAGTATGAATGAAACACGGATCAGCTAGGTGGTGCAGTCGCTCAGAAGGGGTCTAAATGTGACTCAAAATAATGGAAAACTATAGCGTTTAACGAGTACAATGTAGGTTATTTTCTTGAGTCAATGAGTGTTATATTGGTTAAACTCTCCAAATCACAGTGTTTCTAAATCTCAATAGTTGTTCCAAATTACCCGCATATTACTTTCAAGAAATGTGCGCTCGAATCAGTGTAGTCTGTTTCCTCGAGAGGTGCGGAACGTTCTTGGCAAGAAGAATCAAGAATGACATATCACTGGGAACTAATGTAGTTTTTTTTTTGTTTAAATACACTTTTCGCCATACTTTTCGTACTAGTCTGTCGAAAAACACACTCTTAATGACTATCGTCGAGTATCGCTCAGAAGCATTCCGTCCAGGATCAGGGAACAAGATATTTTGTATGCTTGCAAATTTTTTAGAAGCGAATTCCTTCTTCAGTAGTTTCCAGCATGGCTTCCACCAAACATTCCTCTGTCACACTCAGCTTTTATGTTTCACTCATGAATTACTTCTGATTAAACTGAGCAGATTGAACTTCGATGTTAAGGTACTTTCGTGCCTGAACTCTTTTCGAACTAGCCCATCTCAATTTATAACGGCAGATAATATTGGCTCCCAATTTTTGCTCGTTGATTCCGGTGTGCCTCAGGTTTCAATTTGTGACCTCTGCTTTTTCTCATATGCATGAAAGACTTGGGGCAAACGTTAGTTTATATGTCCAGTTTGTGCTTTTTTGTAGATTATTGTGCAATTTATTGTAAAAACAACAACGAATCGGAGGTCTCTATTTTAAAATCGGTACTAACAGCATTACCGATTGATGTCATCGTTGGAATGTAGAACTCAACATTAACAACTGTATGCATATGCGTGCGAGTCACGTCAGCAAAGCGGCACCTACCTACAACGACAATAATGATCCGCTTGAATCTGTATCTTCCCACAAATATTTATTGTTCACGTAACTAGTAACGTATCATGACAACTGCATGTCCATCAGGTAAATATTAATGCTAGCTGTGGGCTTGTCTACTTAAGAAAAAAAGACTTTTCGCATTGTCCTAGCTCATTAAACTTCTTAACATAACTTTGGTTCTCCTAAAGTTGAACTATGGACCGACCTTCTGTCTGGGGCCAAGGCGTCGTTGCACTCATAACTGAATTGGAAAGTGTGCAGAATCGCGCACCTCGCTTTATATTCTATATCATCACGCTTCTAGCGTGACTGCCATGAACACCTCTATGTCTTGTCCGCTTGAAACGTAGAATAGTACTACGTCTATATATATTTCATAATATTTCCACTGCAATCTACATTCCACAAACAAACTTCTAACACAACCATCCTACATTTCACCACGAGTTTATCACCGTCACAAGGCTAGAATTTCACCTTGGTGCACTGACGTTTGCCCTGACTATTTCATTCGTACCACTTATAACACTCTGAAGCGTCTGAAATTTTACAGAAAATTGCGGATGTCTTGCTTTTTCCGAAGCTGTTAACAGCATTTTTGTTTTCCCAGTCTTTAGCAATATATTTTCGCTGTAGGTTTTTTTTAACAAGTGCGGTGCTTTGTTGGGTGCTGCTGATTTTGTACTTCGATGTCTTGTTGCGCACTCGTAAAAATGTGTTGCACGATGAAAATTTAGTTTTGTGTTATTTTATGCTGTTGTGTAGTTTACGTTGCTTTGATTCACCCAATGCCCTCTGTGATGACCTTGTGCTCTGAGAAAAATAAAGAAAACAAAATAGGCAGAATCGCAGTACCGCCCTTTTTACCGTGAAAAAAATCTTTCTTTCCTGCATTTGCTGGAACACACACACAGAAATAAACTTTCAGTCCTAACGTGTAATATTAGAGATTTTGAAGAATTTCATTTGGAAGAAAAAATATCAGAAAACCATAGCTCAAAACCAATTGCTTGGGCAAAAGCATCGGCGAAAAGCTCAAACTGACAACATTTTAACACCAGAAAAGCCCTTATATTTAGGGCAAGCTATGCGATAGCACGATGCAAAATTTTCGTGGACGTTGTTCTAGAGGAATAGGGCATACAGCCAACATGTTCCCATCAATGAAGCTGTGGAAAGAAATTGGGACATCTGTCGTGATACGGAGCAGGCAGCAAAGTTTGCACGGAGCCTTTTAGTGAAAGAGCCCTAATGAGAAACTCGAGGCGGAATTTTTCCAGCAATCACGGTGACAGGGTATCTGCGAATCGAGAGCTGCTGTGTGTAGCTCTGCAGACTCCTATTAGAATGACTTCCTGTGGTCAACAGTACATTTTGTGATAAGAACAGTAAACATAGTTGACGCTCAGGTTACTACATCATTCCAAGGTGCTTTTACGGGTCTCTCATCCCTGCCAGATAAAAAATCACACTTCAAGTCAACAACAAAGTGAAAGAAACAACCTAATAAGCGAGAGCACCAGAGAAGAAGGAAAGAGACGTAAGTTAAGCGGAAGAAGAAACTAGTTTGCTTCCCGCAGTAGGGGTAAGAGATGAGGTGATATAAAGATGAAGGTGAAAAAAGGGAGAAACATGAGCATGCGGGGAGGTCACAGCCTATCCTGCAGGCCCGACGTTCTCAAGAACCGGAGCAGTGGCTGGGAGGCCTTCAGGCGCTGACGATCGTCACGACCGTTGACAGAGAACCTTCATCTTAGCGGTCATGAATCTAGACGCTACAGCGCACCGGAGAGAGAGTGACTATTTGAGCATTTGTGTAAAATTATGACTGAAATAAATGACGAGAAAAATTTTCTTTTTACGCCTTTTTTTAAACAGTACTTTACAAGCACAGTCCTTAAAAAATTCAGAGGGGCGCTTTGTTGACCTAACGTGCGGTGAGGCGAAAGCCTTTAACATGATGTTGCTGCTTTTGTCACAAATGTGTGGTTAAGATGTTGATTAAGTACCTAATTGTTTGTGAATCCTAAATGCTAGAGACACTGGAGGGCGTTTGGAATGCATCCGTCTGATTCGACGCCTTTCCGGAAACACTCTCCAGCGCCTAGACAAGGAGAACTACTTATGCGTTGGCAGGAACTAGAGTAGTTGTTAGCACGCGCGTACCCGCCGCGGTGGCTCAGTGGTTAGCGTGCTCGACTACTGATCCGGAGTTCCCTGGCTCGAACCCGACCACGACGACTGCGTTTTTATGGAGGCAAAACGCTAAAGCGCCCGTGTGCTGTGCGATGTCAGTGCACGTTAAAGATCCCCAGGTGGTCGAAATTATTTCGCAGCCCTCCACTACGGCACCTATTTCTTCCTTTCTTCTTTCACTCCCTCTTTTATCCTTTCCCTTACGGCGGGGTTCAGGTGTCCGCCGATATATGAGACAGATACTGCGCCATTTCCTTTCCTCAAAAAACAAATTATTATTATTATTATTATTATTATTATAGTTGTTGTTGTTGTTGTTGTTGTTGTTGTAGGCACGCGCGGCTGTGGAACGGCAGGATGGTGGCTGGTATCCCATCGTGCACAAATATTTTTTTTCTTATCGAGTTGCTCGATGTAACGGACGCCGGACGGACGGGGAGAATATGAGGCTTTCGCCTTAGAGACAGTGTGTTTGAAGCCTACACCTTCGCTATTATTCTTTGGCGTCGCTGAGCGCTTGTTTCGAGGTTGTTTTTCAATACATTCAGTTCGAATAGCTCCACAGCACACAGGCGGAGCTGAATTCGCCCAAGGAAAAGCGCCCGACATGCTAATAGGATTAGAAAAATATGAACAATAAACTTCATTCTTGCCCAGAAAAGACTTCTCAATGGGAGCAATCAATAGTATAACAAAGCGCTGACTCGATAACCTTTAATTAGTTGGTAAACCACTCATAAAAGCGCGCCAGAATGTGAACAACTATGCGGCGGAAGAGCCAACTTCCTGGTCCGATGCGCAAAGACAAGGTTCGAAGAGCGTGTTCTCGAGATCAGTTTACACTTTTTCATGCCTGATTTATTTGATTTTCTACGAAGGCCTCCCTCTGCTGCCTGGAAAGAAAAACAAAAAGCAAAGAAGAAATCTGTTCATGAGGCGTTTCTTTAAAGAATAGCTTCAAAGCAGTCGGCCTATGTGCTTGTCCTCAGCTGGTCAAAATATAAATTCTTAACTGTAAAATCCAGCGCCGGACGTAGAGCGAGACATTTTGCTTCCGGGTCAGTGATAAGACGGCTATAATTTTATAATTACTGTTTGTCAGTAGTTCGAGCGGCTCTAAGTAACGCCATTGGCCGATTTTTGACTTATTTAAGAGAAATTTATTCAGAGAATTGAGCTCCTCCTACATTAATTAGCCTTGCCGTATTGAATAGCGTCAGAAGGGGGCTTATTATTACGAATCACCAGCCTGATTGGAGGAAAATCGTCTTCAGTAAATCCATGCGGTCTAGTTTTTTTTTCAAACAGTTAGGACGTCTAAATTCAGTAAGTTTATTTCTGGGAAAGTGAAAGTAACCTTCACAAAGCAGCAGCTAAAAAGGCAGCAGATCCTGTGCTTGAAAGTTTGTATTGATCGTGTTTCGGGAATAACAAATTCGATTTGGTTGTTTGCCTAATTAGTAAGACGTCTGCAGCGGAGCTGTTCGCTTATGCCCATGGCAGCAGAAAGCCAGAACGTGCCTAAGCATTCTTCTCAAGATCAGCGCCGTGCCGCCTTTTTTTCTTTTTTTGCTCTGGACTGTGGCAGGAAAGCTTCCGCAAGATGGCGACTGCTTCGGACAAAACGAAATGTACAAAGAAAGGCTCAAGGCAGCCCTGACCCCATTAGGGAGCATTGCGCCCGTATAGATGCTTGTGCAAGGAACAAGACGCAGAGAGCACACACTTAGGAAGAGTAGGGGAATTAAAGGGAGGCCACTGACGTGTATGATGAAAGGTCGTTGCAAAGAAAGCCCAGCCAAGAAACACTTTCGGCTGCGAACTAGGGGGTCCATATACGAAAAAGATGGCAAAATTGGGGCAGTGTCTTGTCCCGCGACGGGCATAAAGTGGGCTGTCAGCGACGATGGTGCTGTCAGTGGCAGTTTAACCTCCTCGTCTATGGCAGTCCCTTTAGTAGAGAAAATGTGTTACGAAAGGTCCAAGGTTCAAACAAAGGACGGTGCGTTGTTTCAGATAGCGCTATACATTCTTTTTCGAAAAGAACGCTATGTCATGCTGGAGACCTGTGAACGGGTCAACTCAGGCTGGTAAGGTGGAAATTTGGGTTGGTTGTTGGATGGCAACCAGTACAAGTCCACCTTTCTTGGAGATCAGTATTTACGCTTAGGCAACACTGAGTTATTGTAAGAGACTGTTATGAATACACTGGCTGGACTGTCGAAGGCCGCCGACGTGGCTTAATGGTTATGGCGCTCGGCTGTTGGCCCGATATACGCGGGTTCGATCCCGGCCGCGGCAGGCGAATTTCGATGGAGGAGAAATTCTAGAGGCGCGTGTACTGTGCGATGTAAGTGCACGTTAAAGAACCCCAGGTGGTCTAAATTTTCGGAGCCCTTCACTTACGATCTGCGGGAAGATTTTCCTTTATAAGTCTGTTATGTGCTCGCACTAATTAGTTTAGCTGCCATAGAGAAACAAAGGGGTGGGTTTTTTAAAACAAATAGCCGAAAACTACGTGCACGGCAAGGCGGAATCTGCAGAAATAATTGTTGAAAAGGCGCAATCTTGCTATATGCGAAAAAATTTTGTTCGTAATTATAATTTTCCATCTGATAAAAAATTCGCTCGTCAAGACTTTTTCCGCATGGCAGCGTAATAGCTCTGGCACGACGAAGGAAGAAATTAAAAACGAAGTACTGAGTGGAGAACCTATGTTTTCTTACCGTGCGAAGCATGCATACATATAAGCAGAGCCAACGGGAAGAAAAAGAAGCATACCAAAGAGAGAATTAAACAGTGCTCCATTTTGTGCAATTTGTCGCCCTCCTGTGCATTTTGCCGTGAGCCTGAATCTATTGATCATTTTTGGCCCAATTATCGCCGATTCACATTTTTGAGAAGAAGCTTGCTGGAGGGGCCCTTGCAGCATCTTGGCCTTAGTTTGAGCAGCCCGCTCCTGCTATCATTTGGCGCTACCCCATTTGGGTTCAGCCAAAGATCGGTTTGTACCGCTGTTAAAATTTTCCTGCTAGAATCTCATCGACTGCCGTGCTAAGTATTACAAAATTTTTTTTCTGTTTGATATTACATTTTGACTTAATAATTTTTTTTAATCCTTCTCTTTTTATTATATATAGCCGCCGCGGTGGCTGAGTGGTTATGGCGCTCGGCTGCCGGCCCCGAAGACGCGGGTTCGATCCCGGCCGCGGCGGTCCAATTTCGATGGAGGCGAAATTCTAGAGGCCCGTGTGCTGTGCGATGTCAGTGCACGCTAAAGAACCCCAGGTGGTCGAAATTTCCGGAGCCCTTCACTACGGCGTCTCTCATAGCCTGAGTCGCTTTGGGACGGTAACCCCTTATTAACCAACCAATCTTTTTATTATAATTGATATTATTTATTTATTTATTTATTTTTTGTTTTGAAATGAAAACTCTTATTCCTTTCCTGCCCCCGAGGTAGAATGCACCGGTGCTGCGTTCCCGAGTGCTTTTCTTTTTTCTTTACTGAGTACAGGGAAATAGTGGCCTCTTCCTCCCGATTCATGGCTGATCACCCAGTGTGGGTATGTGCCATCTTTTGAAAGGCTAATAATATTATTAATAAAACAATGGTGACGCAACAACAACTCACTCGCGTACAAAATATGTCAGCTCTTCGGAATGAATTACGACGGCTCAGTGGTTAGGATGGTCAGCTGCTGGCACGGAGAACAAGACTCCTATCCCAGCCGAAGCCCGCTTTTTGATGTAGAAGCGCGAAAGGCGGCTGCGCGCTGTGTGATGTCAGCGCACCTTACAGAATCCCAAGTGGTCCAAATAAATACGGTGCCTTCCCCTGCAGCGCTTCCTCATAGCCCCAGCGTCACTTAGGATCGATAAGCCCCCGGTTTACAATTTACACATTGAAATTTTCGCCGTCTCACTAGCCACGAATACTCCAAATTTTTATCTAATCCTTCCCTGTCGCGACTTTTTCAATACGTCACAAGTATAAACAACGGGATGTATTAAGATTTTGTACGTTTATGAAGCTTAAGCAGTCATTGCGAAATAAAGTATATTGCCGTTGATTTTTGTTATTGCATTAGCCCATTGGAGTAGTGTTATATCTTATCTGACACTGTCATTTGCCGTCGACGGCAGTTAATAAAAGTCGTCTGGTGCAAGAGCCCCACTGCCAGCGTTTCTTATACAAAAAAAAAAGTGTTCAACACAGACACTCAATGACTCCTAAGATCACAAAAAGGGCATTTAATGCTGACAACAAAGTTAACGTTCTTCATCCAGCCTCTCTTCAACATCGCAGATGAATTGAAGATCTTGCAAAGAAGCAACTCATGCGTCCTTCCTAAAGGCTACAGTGTTCTGGTGGCGCAGTTTCATCAGGAGAGCTCATGGAGCCTGGAGCCTGGAAATGGAAGCATGTGGTGTTGGAGCCTTCCGTAGCAGCATCTTCGAGTGAGTGGGAAATGACCTTGTAATGTGAGTACAGGGCAAAATATATCTTTTTCTTGCAGTCCTTCCTTAAGCACCATATTGAACATAATTATACGTTAAATTTGTTCTGTGGTCGCCACAACAACGTCTCAGGTTCTTTCGCGAACACGTGCATGCACTGAAGCTTCAAGATTAATGAGATAAAACAGTCGGCCTCTTCGGACAAGTTCGCTGTAATGCGTATGTGAATGCACTTCTTTCAGCTGTCTTGTAGCAGGTGTTTCCACATTGGAGTTTACAGTTTCTTTCATTTAAAACCAATTAGAGGCAAGTTGTAGTTCAGAATTTTCAAAGTGCCTCAATTAGTATAATTTTAAGTTTATATCTTAGAAAATGTTATTCTCGTAAACAATAAACAGGAAACGTGGTTGCAAGATAAAGAGAACGGCTTGCTAGCTAATAGATAGTCTCATGGTAAAGAATAAATGCGTAAACAGAATAATACAACATGAAGAGAAGAAGTTTTGTGGTTTCAGCAAGGCTTTAAAGGCAGACTAAATAGAAATCTGTTTACCTTCTTATTGCTAGAACTGAATATACACGCTCAGAGATTTCTTAAAAACGTGGAATGTAGCGGTATTATAAAGCTATTGCTTACGGGCGTCTTCGCGGATTATAGTATTTTCATTGGCCATTGCAGAATGACCAGGATGAGCTTCGAGAACGTAAATTTCTCCTGGAGCATTTTTACTTCCGTAGGTCTAATCGGCAGCTTTGTTGCCTGAGACTGAAATTATTAATTCACAGAAACCTCCCAAATAAAAAAGTGAAAACGAGTTTCTCCAGAAATTTGTTTATTGCACCTTTGAGTACTTCGATCGATTGATACTAACACCCTAAAATCATATAATATTCTGGTATTATCATGTCCACAAACATTTCTTAATCCCGCCCAGCAGAAATCAATCTATAACCACAGGAACCTTAGGATGAGGGCGGCATGCCGGAATACAAGTAAAAAAAAAAGATAAGTGTTCTTTTGAGGTATTTCTCTACATTAGCGGTTTTTCCTCTTGGTACCGATCATTTATTTTATTATTGCATAGCCCGCGTTGCTTAGGTTAAATGACTACTGTGCATTTTATTAGCTTTTCGAAAATTTATTTCAATTCATCAAGAGAATCAGAGTGTGAAGCTTCGGAACTTCGTACTTCCTTTATAGCCTGAGGGTGAACACTGTCGTTCTGCACTTCAATAGCAAAGCTATTTTTCAACCTGCCAGAATTTGTGATCATGTAACTTAGCGCCACAGTTCGCGGTTGAGAAAAATGTAAACGATCCTTTCATCTAGCATTACTTTAAAAATGGTGGACCTAATTCGGAAAGAATGATGCTAGTGAAAAAATACAAAGGCTGAAGTTTTTTAACACTACTACAAAAGCGCTCATATTTACTGATAGGCAGAACGGCTTCATTAATGCTCAGGTTTGGTATGTTCATTACATTGGAAGACGTCTGGACAGTTATCCGTGCTGACAAAGCAGGGAGCTAAACAGTATGTGAATGTGTAAGGGATTGTGCTTGATGACGAGTTTTGATTACTTTCGCAGTTAATTTCATTGATAGAGAAGAAGGAAAGTTAAGATCATTCGTTACCTTTCTTCAGAGCTTTTGAGGCTCCTCCAAACGTGGTGATTCGGCGGTGATAAAGGACTAAATGCTCTATGAGCTAGTTAGCACGTTTTACCTGTATTGTGATCGACTGCATCACTGATATTGTGGTCTTTTGACTCAAAATTCCAATATTGAATAATCACTGATAGTCTTAGGTAGAACAGCTTGGTTATAGTAATCTGAACAGAAAAATCTCGTTCTCTGGGTCGAGATTGCAGCGAAGAAATCGTGCGTCGAGATGAAATATACAAGACAGCGGTAAATAAAGAATACAAAAAAAAACAAAAAACAGAAGTATTGAAAGACACTGCAAAAATTTTATGAAAATATCCTGAAATAATTTTTCAATGTAGCGTACATAGAAAAGGTCGAGACAAGAAGGAGCGCCTCAGAAGTCGTGAAACCTTCAAAATTGGATTCGCGGCTCGGGAGGAACATAAAGCCTTTTCGTCCTCGAAGGGCCCAAAAGGCGAGGTGAGGTGGTTTTCAGAAAAAAAGCAGTTTTTGCTTTTCTGCTTGTTTTATACTCACCGCAGCAAGGTTTCGGACTATGTTCCTTGGATTTACGACCGCCGATTCTTTCTTTCTTAAATGGTGGTGGCCTCATACCGAGCTCTATTTGAAATATGTGCTGTGGTTTCCAAGAAACATAAGTCGTAATATTTACCGCGCAATATGACGCAGTTGAACTGCCTCATGCGTTTCAGTGCTGTGTTTTGTTATTTTTCCTCAAAGAATGGTCAGGCCACAAACGTACCAGGTCCGCTGTCTCAAAACATATCGCCTTCCTGCGTCTGCGGTGATTGCGAAACATATTGTGCGCCCCAAAGGGGGAGAGGATAACAAATGATAAAAAGGATATATAAAGATCGTTTCATTCTGGACGATTTATTAGAGGTGAGGGAGCTGGAAGCAGAGAAGTGAAAAACGAGCACAGCGTAAGTGAAAAGCAGGTCAAGGTCATGAAACATTGCAGAATTTTGTTTGCGGGGCACGGCTAATCGTTGCGTACAGGTTCTCGTGATACACTCTGAAACGCTGGTTTCCACTAACTTTGCATTTCATGATTAGAGGAGGAAGGAGGAGGAAATTACTTTGTTTCAGCCTGAGTTAACTTCAATGATGAAATTGAAGACCCGGTAAATCAGGAGCCTTGCCGGCGATGCGACCTAAGTCAGGCACTCGATGTGTAGAGTGGTGGGGACGAGATGGAGGGAGTTTGAAATACCTGAAAAAAGAGATACATCTTCAGCTAATCATCATGATCATCTGAAGATCCTTTATTTGCTGGGATTTGCGAGATGAATTTGTTCTACAGTGGGTATGGTTTGGCTACTTCTGTTGCTGCTGCTGCTACTCGTGATTATGAGCGCTTCGAAGATGCGGCCAAAAAGATCCGTAGTGGGATGAATGAGCTATAGTCTTAGAGAGGCATTCAGTAATTTGGCGCGTTAAAAGATCGCTTTATTCCGTAAAGCTATACTTGTCGCACTGTAGTAATTACTTGCGTCACTGGACATACAAGGCGAACCACATATAGCCGAGTGCGTGACTACATAGTTTTGCGGCTCACTCGTCGCGAGCTTTGGGTGCCCCGCGTTTAAAACGCGTCCATACAGTGTAACCTTTTCCGGATACTGTTACGGTGCGCCAGCTTTGGGGTGCGCTTGCTGCAGGCACTGCAAACGCGTTCAACCACACGAAAAAGTAATCCCGTTAAGTACGGTCAACGTGACCGTGTGCTTGGATTGCGGGCACACACACGGTAACATTTGCAGGGCCACTGGCCCAACAAGTAGAGAATAAGATTCCGCCAGAGCAAAATTTCTTCTTTATTACTCGCGAAGATTGCACCCATGCAGCTTAATACCCTAGTGAAAAAAATGCAAAATTTATTTCCCGGATCTGTATTTATCAGGATAGCAACCGCAAGCATGATTGGTATGCAGTATTGTACAACTGAGAGCCTGCCGACTGAATTCGCTAGCCTATGGCAATTGTTTTGTCAGACTAAGCTCCACAGGGCTCGTGAGATGGTAACTATAAACTTTGGGATTCCGTAGAAAGGATAACGTTTTCTGAAAAATGATTGCGACAAGAACTGGAATAGAAAACGTGCCTTGGTGCGGAGACTATATCTCTAGAGCGAAGGCAAGAACTTCGTGGGACAAAATTAAAAATCGTTAAATAACAGAGGTCAGAAAAAAGATACTGCAGCCTGTCAGCGTGCGTCCATTCTCACGAGGACGCGTCTTACTCGTTTTCTATTAGTAATGCGCAGAAGCAAATATTTCAAATTTAGAAGATGAGAAGACTGGTATTTATATCCCGTCCGAGTGCATTTTGTAGTGTGCTTGGACTTTCGAAAGCAACCTGCGGTTATTTGTGGTCATATAACGTGCTACAAGATGTCGCCGCGGGCGAGAAGTTCCTGCATGACTAGCAGAATATTTAAGAATAATTCGTTCTCCCGGAGTAAAAAAAGGGGAATAATATTGGCACTCCCCATGCTGCGGCTTTAGTGCATTCGCTTGTTTTTGTTTCTCGGTATCTTTGTCAATCTGCAGGCGGCTTAGTGTTCGTTTGGCTGTTTGTGTCTGCGCTCACGCTGGCTGCGCTCTGTGATATGAATAGGCGCTGCCTATAAACACTGATTGGTAGTGAATTGCAGCTGTTTCTCTGTCGGTGTAGCAAAGCTAACATTTTGTCTGACCCGTTTTTAGGAGCCTGCTTCTTCGGGCTACGTAGTTTTGTGAAAAAAAAAACACGTGTTAAACACGATTATTTCCGGTAGACTCAAATCGCGCACCCAACTTCCCCTGGAGGAAGCATCTTGGGACGTTCTCGCTCAGGTGCATAGCAAACTCTACCACTAAGCGTTTGAGAAAAAATTCTCAAGCGCACTGCCATTAAGGAGCGATCGGTTCTCCGCCGGCGCTTGGCTATCGCCGTCGACATAGCGCAGTGCCAGAAAGCGATGAACAAATCGTTGGCCAGCCGCAGCTGCAGAAGTCCGCAATTTGTGGCGCCAAGTTTGCTTTCTTCAATTTTACACGCTTTTACGCGATTTTCTCTAAATCGGCCTTGGTGAAATTTCGGGAGTAGTCGGGGCCAAAGTTTGGAAATGACCCGGACCAAATTTGGAGGTCGCCATTGTTCCGGGCATGGTCAGTCTTGGCTGGACATCGATTGTAGTCCAAATCGGCTGAAGTAGAATTTCGCTGGTGGCCCGCGCCAAATTCTTGCCGCTTGGCGTCGCACTTGCTACGGCAACGAGCAATGCACGAGGAAGCTGCTAGATGCACTAGCAATATGCGAAAGCAAGATTTTTTCCTCGGCTCTCATGATCGTGTGAGTGCTTTAGAATAAATATAATTTGAGATTTTTGACAGCAGGTGAACACCTTCATGGCAGTCAACGTGGGCATGGAAAGTATGCATGATCCCTCGACGTCGCAAAAGAACATCATATTTCTTGAACACGCGTGATTTTAACAGAGTGCCCACTCAACAGCTGAAGTTGTAGTAGTAGTGGTGGTTTATTAAAATAATAATAAAAAGGAAGGGTAAGATTTTTCCTAGCCCCGGCATCTGCCATCGATACTGAAGCATGCGAGTTTGGGCAGCGTAAATAAAGGATAGCAGGCAGAATGGAGAAATGAAACGAAAGAGGTGAGGGGACGGAAAGAGAGGATAAGGGGGAGAGCTATTATACACAAAAACTATTTACACAATACACACTGATTTACGTCCCTCATAGCCTGAGTTGCTTCGGGACGTTAAACACCAATAAAGCAAAGCAACACTGATTTAGTTTTTGGGACAACGCAATGCATGATCCTGATGTTGCAGAAGTAGACCAGAAACCGCAGTTGTTCGGCCACTGTCCAGGCGAAGAACACAATTTTGTTCATTAATTTGTTTCGTGAGCTTGGTTCGCTGTCGCAAACTTCATTAGCCCCAGAAGTCATCTGTGCTCTCCCTTTTAGCATGCGATCCTTGGCGTCACGTGTGTACAGCAAGCTTGCCTCAATTCAACAGCTTGTCATTTGGCTTCGGCAGAAGGGTTCTGCTTAGAAGCGCTTCGATTTCTTTCATCCTCCTGGTAGATGGCGACGCTATCAAATTATGGCTAAGGCGCGTCATTGCGAATGAAGCCGCTATTGCAATTGACAAAAAAAGGTTAGTGTTAGGACGGCTTTTCCAAAAATTTTTGGAAAGCGCTAAACTAATTTAACCTTTAACTACTTCCTTACTTTAGTTAAGCATATGACACCTATTATGGATTACACTGACATTACTGCTGTCTGTCTGTGCTTAGTAAAGCTCGTCTTTCTGAGGACATTGCGTGGCCGTGCAGTCAGAAGACTTTTCGTACAACTCATTTGGCTTTTCGAAAGCAGGTTCTAAATACCTACGCTAACTGCGGCCTACCTCGCTTTAATTCAGCTCTCCAAAGGCCAGAGCACGCAAAAATAAAATAAACCAAGCTTTGCGTGAAAGGGTGCCTGCCTGGACTATGGTGTACATTTCATTTGGTTAGTGGGAAACGCCTTCGTCAATAATTAAGCACCACTCGACTGCAGGCAGCCTGGCGTAATATGTGACCTCACCGCGGCGTTGCTGCGGGTCCTCGTTCGAATCAACCGGCGGCGTCGACGCACTGGAGCCTCTCTCTTCATTTCCGTTTGGCGCACTCTGGAACATATCTCGTTTCGGGAGCTCACTGGCTAATTCTGTTTGAATAACAAACGTCGCGCTCAATTACGGAGATGGCTGACGAGGTTCTGCTTGAAATTTTTGCGGAGCGGTTTTGGGAAAGCCACCTAGGGGTTGTTATGTGATCACTCTAATCTTCTGTGAGGTTAGGAAGCACGAAGATGGTCACTGAGGAAATACAGTTTGTGCACTTGGATGGGGATTTGTCTAAACATTTTGAAACGTGGGAGGAGAATTTTTCTCAAAACAGAATTTTCTGAAAACCGTGAAAAAGAGCGAGGGTCTTAAAAGAATGTTGAATCTATAAGTATGTCCAGACTATAATTGTTTCGGTGACTTGGCTTCCGTTATGTTACGATACAAGTTGTTTACACCGGTTCTCGACCAGTAGCACATTTCTATTTTAGAACGACCTTCTCTTGACGGTGACGCTAACGCTATGTTTTTCTGCGCCATAAGCTACTTAACTGTTCCCACAATATATGTTTCGACATCCAGTCAACTCCAGCTCTTCACCTCTGAACGTTTTCAGACGTGGTGCTGCTCTCTGGAAAATCAATGTCAAAGCATTTTTTACTTTTAAACGCAAAGGCAGAACGTAAACAAAATATATCTACTGATAGCCGGGAGGCTAGTAAAGAGGTCAGGCGCAAAATAAGATAGACCAGTCATTATTAAAGACAAGAATAAAAATAAACATACAGGAATAAAAAAACGCTCGGAACAAAATGCGCACTTGAGGCAACAATTCATATCAGTAATTAAAAAAGAAAAAATAGAAACACGGAATGATACCGAACAGTAAAGAAAAGCTCACAAAGGTCAACAAACCTTAAAAATAGAGGAGGGGGTTTCAATGCTCTTGCTGGTTACTCATAAAGGAAATGTAGGAGGATTTTCACCTAGTTAAACCGAGCAGAGATTTGAGAGAATGTGATTAGTTTGCTTTGCTGGCTCGTAGACACGCCTGACGACTATATTTGACTCAGGTTTAGCCATTGTGGAAGAATATATTCTTACACTGTGGGTTAAGCTCTGATTGATGTTGAGTTTATCTGATCTTTTCGCATCGCATATGCAAGTTAAAGACGATAATGTGCAATGCACAAGGCGAGAGTGTTTTGCAGTTCAACAGGAGGCGTAACGGGCTGCGGCGATGGCATAGCGCTCTCGTGTAGTGGCCAGCGAAGTTGATCTTGACGATAAGTAGCGCTCAGTGAGTCGGGACAAAACAAAGTGGACACCATAAAAAGATGAACTGCTTGGTTTCGAAGAAGGTTTCGCTGTTATTAAACAAGTAGCAAGATCAACCAGTTGGGGTAATCGTTTAATTCCTAACTATTGTTGAGGAATACACGCAGCATGAATTTTTAAGTAGTTGAAGCAGAAATAAACAAATTGCTCCCGCGCTCTACACAACAGCAAGATTGAGAAGAAACTATTCGGGAACATATCTACTTTCCTGCGCCCGCTCATTTTTTTTCATTCCTTTCGCCCGACCACGTATATGCAAACGCCGTGGAGTGGTCAATCCACCCGTGCTCTGCACTGGGGCATGTATTCGGACTGCGAGTGCTCTGAAACGAGTCAACGCAGCTGTGCAGAGGTGGCGCTGTAATACTCGGGCTCCAAGTGCAGTCCAGTTCTCCAATACATTTCGAAGCTGATATGCGCAAGAGAGGAGCGCCAATAATATTGGCGCATCTCTCTCTTCTCTTGCGCATTTGTCATACACTTCTCATATAGGTGTCATACAATGTCATAAAATGTTATGACATTATGTGACTAAGCCTCTATGAGATTATTGCATCATACAACTTTGTTCAGCAGGTTTGTGCATGTGCTTATAGAAGCGTAGAGGATAGTCTGAACTTATAAGTGGGCCTCTATGAGAGATTAGTCAAATGGAAGCTCAATAAAAAGATGTCTTAATAAAGAAACAAGCTGCTGAATTTCAGTGTAATGCTGAAGGGCCCTCCATGTGTAGAAGGAAATAGCGTACACACTTTTCCTACTTACTGATATCTTTCTTCAAGACGTCGTGAGAAACGGCAACAGAAAAATCCCCAATCTCTTCTACATACCACCCTGGAGTCCTGGGTGCGTGAATACACGAAGAATGCAGGTGTTACGCGTAAAAAAATAGCTATAGTCAGCCATTCCATTACAATATTCCCTTAAGCGCTCAAGGTAGAGAACATGTGAAAAGGAGGACACTGCTTCCAACCTTGATAACGTATGTTCGGTGTTGCAAAACGACCAGATTTAAGAATTATTTTTCAGTTGAAACGAAAAAAATACAAAGGGAAGCGAAGACAAAGTGCAGCAATCAGAAGAAAAAAAGAAGAACGAGCAACTCTCCTGCAAGCGACCTATTTCTTCCTGGGAGCGCATTTTACGCCAAATGCTATGGGGAGTTTTGTGCATGTCCCTGTACCTTATCTCACTGAAACACTGCAGAGTTGAGAAAGCCAGAGCGAGTTTCAGAGCAATTGAAAAGCTGAGGACGGAAATGCCTTGGGTTCGGCCGCAGTGCATTTGTGGACGCGTAAGCAGTGTCCTCGGATGAAAAAAAAATAAAATGTACGGAGAAAAACGATCTCAGTCTTAGAATAAAGTGCGCTGTCTACCTTTTCAAGGCACAAATCAGCGGTACAGCTGCTGTTCACGCCAAACGTCGTCATTTACTTTTTTTAAAGTGCTGACAACGTATTGAGCCCAGAAAGAAAATTTTAATTATAGTGGCTGAAGACAGACCGTTTTTTTTTACCAGCAAATAATAAAAACGCGTTCGAGCTGATTCCACAGTGTTCGACTGAAAATTTGTGCAGAAGAGAGCAACACTTCTGAACTTATTCTCGCAAACGCACACCGCTTGACTCTGACGCCAACGTAGTCAACTGCGCTATGATGTCTATCAAGAGCCTCAACTTACGAGCAACTAGCTATAAGGCTTTTTTGAAGCAATGCAGTGTTCCAGGGGGCTTGAACTAAAACCTCCAATCTCTGATTTCGCCGATGTTTGCCGGTTCGAAGCCTCTCTTTGTGACTTTGGCATTGCTCGGGAAGAGAAACGTGGGTTTCACAAGCCCCACCGGTGGCAGCACCTGCCATGGCAAGGCACTGGCGCGCCGCTTAACCACTGCGCCACTGTGCCACGAGTGGCATGAGCACTCCCGGGGGTCTGTGAATGTAAAGTTGAGAATGACCAATTTTGCATATCTGAATATTAATCGCCTAACGCTATCGCATCATGCCTTTAGTGTGCATTTCGCCCACCTTTTACGCCTACTTGACCTCGAAAATGGTGCCGCGAACCAGAACAGATTTGAAACCCAAAGTGCAGTACACCTAATTTCCATTTGCAGTTACTACGCTTAATCATGCGCCATTCTTTTTCTTAAGTTTATCGCCCTTGGAGCTTGCTCCGGGGCCTTCAAGGCTGGCTCGTATAGAAACGACATAGTACTAGCGCTAAATAACAGGTGCAGAATGAAAGAAGACAGCACACGGGGTAGACATCAACTGATTTTTTTCTAGGAAAAAGGACGCATTTGTAGGCAACGATCAGGGGCCAAAATGTGTCAACAATTATACCGCATGCACAACGGCACCTCCCGAAACAAAAATTTCAATTCCTTAGCTCAAACATAAACATTTAGTTTATCCACGCGGAAATACCTTTCCACGTGTATTAGGAAGGCTTCAAGTATTTCTCGTTTTTCTTTCTTATACGCGTGGAAACCCATACCTCCGTGAGTAAACCAAATCTTTTTTTTTTCAACCAATGAATTGCAGTTCTTTTTTTCGAGGGGTGCCGTCGCGCATGCAGTTTTTATTATTTACACTTTTTTCCAAATGATCATTCCCTACAATTGAGTTGTTTTTATGAAAATAATACTAGTTCATGTGTAGCACTTGGACTGCCTTCTCTCCTTTCGTCCATGTTGTTTAGCGCTACTGCTATGTCCTCTCTACCAAAACATCAACTAGCCGCGCTTTCTGCCTTAGATAATATAGAAACGACGTTGCACAACATCCCTGGAGGGTGCGAAAACCATCCTTCCTCACGCTTTCAGTACCCTCAAGCCCTTGCGGTTACAGGAGAGCACCGTAGTAGGATTGGTCAGCGTGATTATTGAGAACCGCGAAGCTACACACAGCACATTGAAACAAAAATCTTTGTGCTTCATATACCCTGCGCTGTTTGCAGTCAATGCCTTCTGCAGCTGCCAAACTTCCAAGCAGGGAACCAGTGTCTTGGAAACATTTGGGAGTGGAACTCAAATATATAACCTTCATAGACTGAAGTATTGTGGACTAGTACTGAGAATTGCAAGCGGAAGTCTTCGGATGGCACGCGAAGGCATGACGGAAATGGTTTCTACGCAGTATTTTTTAATGGTCTTCATCAATGCTCTTAGCCTGCGTACAGCACAAAAAAAAAGTGACGTATCTGGTGCGAAAATCGGCGTCCCCTCAATCTTGTTCATCTAATGCCGCAGTTGTGTTGCTTTAAAGGAATTTGTGGAAACCACTAATTGCAAATAAAATGTGGAACGCAGCAGTTGTCATCATTAAATTGTGGTCGCACTCAGAAGGTTGCGAACCATCTTTCATAGCACAGCGCGAAAGTGCGCAAAATACAAAGCGCTGCAAAATGTGGAAAATCTGTTTATCTCCTCAAAGACATTTTATCTGCCAGGTCATATAAGTTGCGTAACGTTTGTTCGAGGCATAAGTGATGAGTTCTAAAATTTGTACTTGAAGCACGCGAAGCACTGCCACTTATTGCATATATCATTCGGAGTCCTGTACGCAAGCAGCTGTCAACTCACGCGCATGCAATGCTTATTACCTCGCATCCGACATCATTACCCTGGGGCGAGATGTGCGCAGACTCTCATCCGGCGCGTATAGCCTTGAGCTCCACAGAACCTCGACGCCTACACAACTATTTAACGAACCTGGTAGTACCCTATATCGCATCACACTACTCCGAATCATTCGTGAAACTGTAAGCGGCATCAATAGTTAAGGCGTTTTGTTCGCAATAAAATGACCTCGTTAAAACCGTCGGTGATTAGCCAGGGCCTGAATGTTCAGTACGTCAGTTCTAGTGAAACGGAAATGTTTGCGTGTCAACGAAAAAAAGTTAATGACAAACCATTCTTTTCTTCTTTTGAATCTCAGTCAAGCTTTAGCTCTTATGCTACATGGCCTGTATAGCACAATGAAGACTTCAAGAGAACTTCAGTGGAAAAACAAATTACTCTCACTGGCTCAGAAGAAAGCACTTGTCTCTTTACTGCGATTGCTTAGGGAAATGCAAAATAATAAAGAAAGAGCACTAAGCGGAATTTATATGTCAAAAGTCTGATTTGGCTGGTCGCTAAGTGCATTTACTTGACGTATCTGTGTATTTCTCAGTGCTGGTCACTTAGTTATGGAAGGCACAAGGATACGGCTGGAGAATATAATTTCATTAATTTTGGTCTAAAAATCTCCGCAAGCGCTCTGTATGTGAAATGCATAAAACTGCAGCAGATGAAAACAGATGCGATTCCTGAAAGATACAGCAGCAAACGCCTCTCCCCGCTATCTGCGTTTTTGCCAGCATCAGTTCAATTCAATACAGATTGAAAGAAATTTAAAATTTCAGGCTTCAGAAAAAGTGTTCTGGCCACCACGACGCGTACTGAGGGGTACAGACTAGAGTCAGCTTTTTCTCCAAAAATTTTCGTGCTTCAAGAATGCTGTAATTGTACCGCTTCTAGGTCACAATGCAGATTCTGTGGCCAGAGGCTGTAGAAACACATGTCTTCAGTTCTACCTGTGTTTTCTTTTTGTTCATTACAGATGCTGCTGTCTTAAGTTTCCGACATTCCAGTAGTTACACAAAGTGAACAAAATAAATTCCTAATACATAACTAATTATACGTTTTACAAATTGCGCAGGTAGCATTTCTCGCAATGAGCCATCAAGTTCATTACACAGCTCAAGTACGCTCGCGCAGAAAGAAAATTTATGACAAAGACAACGACGATGCTGGTAAAGAGTTCAAAAATCAATGGTATGATGACAGAAGAATCGATGCAAAGAATAAATTTATAAGAATCAAACAGTAATATTTAAATATCCCATAAGTCTGCAGATATTTCTTAGAGTTATAATTTTTTTAAAATAGCGCAATTAAGAGGTGCCAGCTAAGCGAGGTGTCGCATCTTGTATCAATTATACGCTCATTTCACTCTTTTCGCATCTCTTCAATTAGTAGTTATTTTCTCTGACGATATAGCTTTTAGCTGTCTGGCAGTTTCATTCTACGATTCCGGTAATAAGAGTAAGGCCGACCAATGGTAGTGAGGCTAAAAAACAATCCTCTTAACGAAAGGAGCAAAAAACGGCTCAAGGGTATAAAAAAAAGAAGAAATTTCAACGTTTTAGCATTACAGTCAGTCGAAAGATGAGCGCTGTCTTGTTGCCAGCATTTCAAACACAATGATGATGACCCAAATGTCTAGCTGTACCACTGAAATGGCATTCAAAAGTTACAAAACTTCGTAGTAGACTGATACTGATAGAGCGTATTGTTCGCCTACAGAAAGTGTAGGCTGAATCACTGTGCTTTTTAGCGCCTCGGGAAAGAATTCGGCTGCCGAATCTTATATTCGCCGGTGCCTGGAGACAAGTGCAGTGGGGCCGTGTCATCATTTCGGCAGCTGTCTACATATGCATATACCATGGTTTTTCGTTTTGCGGTGGAATGGTTCATGCAGAGAGGGCGGCGATGACAACGACTCCAACAACGCGAAACTGGAAGATCTCGGCTAGTACATCAAGCAAGCTGTTTTAAAAAAGTGGACCTGTTTTTTGTAGAATTTGTGCATGGACGTCAAGAAAGAAGTTCGACTGCCAAAGGAGTCTCAATAGCTGGACTGTCTTGGGAGGCAGTGAGGACGAGAATTAGTCAACCCGCCCCCCTCCCCACCCATCCCCAGTACTTTCCCGAGACCCGACAGTCAATAACTAACAGCTTGGAAAGAGGTCACAAATGTTTCTCGGCCCTTGTTCCTGCCTTGTCACGTTTACACAAGCGCTCACGCGTTTCATCTAAAGAAAATATGTGTGACGGAAAAATAATGTGTGGCGCACTTCGACCGGGGACGCTTGCATACACTGTGTGTTTTTTAGGAACCATCAGAAGTGATTTTGTGCTGCCTGAATAATTGCGTCGATCACTGAATTATTATATGACAAACGGGTGTCGCAGATCTTTTGAAACATCCTTTCCATTTCCAGAATGTTGTGAAACACATACTCTATCAGGACCTTTTTGAGCCAGTCGGGTAAAAAAAATCAAATAAAACAAGAAACTACCGAGTGCCTGAAGTACAACTTACGAGCGGTTTAAACCGTGCTAGTTGTTTCTCAGAGTCCTTGTGTGTTGCTCTCACATACTGGCTTTGTTTTAATTAATGTTAGGTAGCCTTTGAAAAATGACTACCGGTCAAACCATGTATAAGAATAAGCTGCTGGATTTTCGAGGATCAAAAATTCAATGAAATAATTTTTTTTTCAAAACATTTCACCTGCGTTCTAGTCTTGGACTTGTAAAATTTGTTTGTTGTCTGCTTGTTGATTAATGTCCAGTGTGGTTAAATCTGCGCATCGGGTGCCGCCACCATTTTTTCTCTCGCCTTCGTCTTTTTCGATGAGATTCAGCTTTGGTGCTGTTGCATCGTGCACTAAAAGAAAGTTTGATTTCTTGCTTTATCTTTTTCTCCTACATAACGTTCGTATGTATTCTTGTTCCCACCGTTTGGAATATGAATGGTCGTGCTAAAAAGTGATTGGAGTGAATGACAAAATATGCTAACATCACCTTGTGGCAAGGATGAGAAAACATAAGTAGAACTGGTATTCGGTTCCAACTTATAGCATAGAGGAGAAACGTATCACATTTTTAGCATAACAACTTGAGTGGGAAGATAAGCCATCTATATCACAAATAGCGCCACACACATGAAGAGATATAACTACCGTAAGCTCCATCCCTCGGTACCTGAAACAAGAATATATTTTCATTCCGCCAGCCTTGCTTTTGAAAATTTCATTAATGTTTAGAGTCTTGTTCGAAGATTCATTTGGTATTTAATCATAGATTCCTAAGTTCCAGTTATCTGCGCCCAAATTGAAGGCATCCATGTCATTTCTCTTTTTTTCTGTAAACTCTGTGCTATCGGTATTTCTGAAAGCTGCTATCCATACCGGCTCGGACAAATTATCTGCCTATCCTGCGAAAACTGTTTCTTAACTGATACAGCAAAGCATGTTCCTTCAGAATTTTAACCATATGCATATCGGACAACAGCTTACCAGTACGAAATATAGACACTATCCATGACTCCTCCCATAATAAACACCTTAACACCTTTTCCCGCCAGTCACAGTAGTGTTAGTGTTTGTATTCTTGTTTACCTATGGACAATATCTGGGCCCCTTAGAGTAAAGCTTTAAACCATTTTAAGCTTAAACCATTAAGCTTGCCCGACTGCGCATTTAAAACTATCTACAAAAACAATTGCGTCTCTCTCGAGTCCGATTTGTTCTGCCCGGTAGGTAACGGAACGTAATTAATTTTTATAGGCAAGGTATGCGGGCTCTGCCTCAAATTAAAATGCCATTTTCGGCGTTTGATGGCAGTTCTTACACGTGAGTGCGCCTCCTTGCAAGGATCTTCACTCTCCTAGCCGGCGTTTATCCTAATTATCACCTTCTCAAGCGTGATTAGACATTTGCAATAATGCCACAACTGCTTATATGCCTGCTATAGGGCACATCGATATATTCTTCCCTTACAAGAGAGCGAGTGAAGACATCACTTAACTGCATTTTTAGCAAGGACGGTTACGGTATGTGCATTCGTAGCTTGCTCGTGTTCTGTATTCCCTCTGTACGCCAGGCTAAGCAGACCCGCTTTTCGCAGAATTTATGAGCGCGAATGTAACCTTCTCTCCGTATTGACAACCGTTGTCTCTTAACGGGAAAAATTGAGCTCCAAAAGTGCATTTTTTGTGCATTATTTTGCGCAAGACATGGTGATTCAACGATTTCTGCAATAACGGTGACAGCATGTCGCTTGAACTAATGAGAAAAGGCGAAAAGTAACAGAAAAGAAATAGTCGAGACTGCGCTTGGGCCAGTGATAAAGGGCACAAGGAACAGATTAAAAATAGAATCAATATATTAGCCTGCTGAGGGGCAGAATTCTCAAAGCTATCCGCAGGCTAAACAAGACTGCGTCTCCAACGTCCCCACAGTGACGGGCGTTCATACATCAGCCAAGACACCTGATGATGCATTATCAAGGTGAAAAAAAAAACGAGCGCGAAAAGGAGGCAAAGCAGAGTGATGACAAGCGAACAATAATGGCACTGCTTTGTGGGGAAGACGGCCTCATGTGCCGTTCGATCCCTATTTGCGCCGGTTCGCCACACTGTTTTCTAATGCGTATAAGCTTGCTGCTAGCTTCGTGCTGAGACTGTGTTAGGTGGAGTTCTGGAAGAATAGGCCTATGACCTTACTTACCTGGTGCATCTCAAGCTTTTTAGTCAACCTTTCCTTGAGGCAACATTATAAAATTTTGAACATCATCATAATTTTTCGAGGAAGGAATATAAAGGCGAACCTCTTTAACGTCAGAAAAAAAACTCCAGCAGATACTGAAAAACAAAATTCTCGTTTTCTACATAGTAAGAGCGCTTCACCGGAGATATCTTTTGTGAACAAGAGGTGAACTGCTTTTTTTCCGACATGGTCGTGCTCTTGCGCCTCTAATTTATAGTTATGGAGGTTCGACGGGACGTGCCCACGCCGGTTTGAGACAACAAGCGTTTGTTTTTTTCACTCCAGATAGGTTTCTTTAAAAGGCACTTGATAGAAAAGGAGAAATATAGAAGCAAAAGTGAAAAAAATATGGATGCGAAAGGCAGGGGAATCTGCAAGCGTTCGATCCTAATGACAGAAATTAACTTCCGCCCGAAAGCTATCGGAGTGGGACTTTGAAACTTCTGATGCAGAAATAAATATTTAAGGTGTTCCAAGAGCTCCTCGGGATAAAAAATGATGCTGGAAATAAATGATCGGAGAAAGGGAGATGATTCTAAAAAGCAGGAACTAGCCGACACTAGATTGCTTTGCGCTCGCGCTGATGTGGACGGTGAAAAATAACTGCGAATGCGCCAAACGCAATTTCCTGACCCTCGAGCTGAGCGGGTTACGCATAATTTGGTAGTGCGAGAAGTATTATTGTGTCGGTAGTTTAGTGTGTATTGCATAGAGTACAATTCGCTTTACCCA
Organism: Amblyomma americanum; assembly: GCF_052857255.1. Lineage (NCBI taxonomy): Eukaryota > Metazoa > Arthropoda > Arachnida > Ixodida > Ixodidae > Amblyomma > Amblyomma americanum. The sequence goes on along the minus strand of NC_135504.1, from coordinate 120,224,671 downwards.
AAACCTGAAACAGGCGGGTTTGAGACCAGTGAATTTTAATTTTTTTCTTGGTCTTTATATGCTTTTTATAGTCCGAGTCCTTGGTCCATAGTGGTAGCATTTTGTAATAATGTACTTTTTGTGGCGTATCTGCGGTTCGTCCTGCGCTGAGTGGATGCTTAAAGGCTGCGTGTAGAAGTGCAGATGAGTTTTTGTGTGTGCGCTCTTGAGATTCTGGAGAAACGACAATCACCTATACGTAACTTCACCCACTGGTCACGAGTTGATCATTCAACCTGCTAGTTCACATACATTTGCTTGTCAACAATCGCTCAGATTTCATGTGGCATAACTACGAAGAATAGTGACCTCTGGTTTCCAGGCGGCCGCTGTTCCAAGAAGATATATGCCGGCATGTTGGCGACAAAAAAAATCAAAACAGGTTTGCTAGGCTTCCGCCTTGAAACATTTTCCACGTTCTGTGTTTGGTCCACGATTTGCACTTTTATTATACAGAGGCAAAAAGCTTTAGAGTAAAACAAAATCTACACAAAACTGAGAATAAACGAGGCATATTCCCGGAGTGTTCTATGCCAGCGTATTTCTCCCTAGGATTTCCTTTTGCCCCCAACACGCTCCTATTGTAACTGAAATAAATGTCGGCGTACCTTATTTGAATAACCAGAATCATTTTCTGCAATCCAAAACAACACTGAGACAACCTGGAAAGCCACCTGGCAAACACCACGCGGTGTGCTTTTAACAATAATATTCATGCGTGCTCAACCAAAACGCTCAAAATTATGCATCACTAACAAACCTAAAGAGTCTACAGGAAACCTTTTAGTTTGTACGACAGCCACAACGTGCCGCATGGCGCTGAACATCCAAAGTTTTGACTGTCGAGAATTCCTTATCGATTTCCAATGGTCACCGCAAATGATAAGCAGGAGCGGCAGAGAAAATTTGCAAGTCGGATTTTACAGCACGTTGGAATAGTGGACCATTACAGTCAACAGAGTCAGACAGCATTTCAACGCATTATTAAGTTTACTGCAGTGAAAATAATACTAGTGAGATACGAGGTGGTCATGTCTGGTGTCGTAAATGCGACTAGTTGGTAATGTATTTGAAAGGTTGGCTAGTGCGGCTCGCGAAAGGAATGAGCCTACTTTAGCAATGCAATAATCAGCAGTCCACACGCTGCTTAAATTGATACGACATTTACCGACACACGCTGGTGAATGTCTCAGCGGCCCAGTTAGAAGACCGTTAATGGTGTGGTTGCCGTAGTTTGTTCACCACAGAATAATCACCATGCGTGAAAACCAGAGCTGCAGTGCCCGGTCAAGAGTGCTTCCCACTAAAAGGACTACTTTTTCACCACCTTCTACCATGACATGCTGCATGGCCACCACCCTGGTCAGGGATTATTGCAAAACATGGTTCTTTGCAAAACAGTGCGCATTGAACAGGTCACAGAAAATAAGAGAGAGACATAGCGCTAAAACTGAGGAATTTATTGCTCTGCTCACAATAAATACAGGAAGAATCATCCACAATACAAGGAAGGACACAGATATCGTCTTCTTTGTCACTTCGGTCGTCATTACTTATCCAGATAGTCAATTTCTATTTTCGCTAAATACTGTAATGGGGTGCATACGCAGGTTTCACTATTCTTATGTACGATATAAGCCTTATATATCTCGCCCATGACCTGTCAGTAATTTTTTTCGACATTTAACATCATCGAAAGTGGTTTATGGGGTTTAATTCAGGCCATGAGGGACGCCGTAGTGAAGGGCTCCGGAAATTTCGACCACCTAAGGTTCATTAGCCTGCACTAACATCGCACCGCACATGGGACTATAGAATTTCGCCTACACCGAAATCGGGATCGAACCCGCGTCTTTCGGGTCAGCAGCCGAGCACAATAACCACTTGGCCACCGCGGCGGCTACATCGTCGAAGTGTGGAAAAGACTTACATTTCAAAACCTGTGTGGCCAGCAGTTAACACACCAACCTGATTCCCCAATATATGACGCTCCACAAAACAGGAATCTGCGGCGGCTGCGTTTTTATGGAGGAAAAACGCTAAGGCGGAGCCCTCCACTACGGTACCTTTTCTTCCTTTCTTCTTCACTCCCTCCTTTATCCCTTCCCTTACGGCGCGGTTCAGGTGTCCAACGATATATGAGACAGATACTGCGCCATTTCCTTTCCCCCCAAAACCAATTATTATTATTAATATTATTATTATTCATACACTACATTACTGTCGCATGCTGTGAATTTGTCGCCGTGCCACGGCTTACACCAACCTGTTTTTGATATGCCTTGGTTTACTATTGTGCACAACGTAAATGATTTTTGGGCGCGTTAAATACAGAGTTCTCACCATCCCACTCCGCCACTTCCTTTAATGCGTGGCTGATACCTAGCATATATGGCATGGTATCTAATTTCCCGTACTCTTTTATCTTGAAGCCAAGGCTGGAGACGAAGTCATCCAAGAAACCAGCTTGACGTAATTGTATCAGTTGGGAATCGACGCTTTCTTGCCGGAGGTGAATGCACTACTTGTTTAAGACACTCTTCATTGCACTTGCAGCCACAGCCCTTTTTCTCAGTTTCTTGTGCTGCAATGAATATAATAACAGGCCTTTTTTCGACGACGGAGCAACACACTAGCACAAGTGGGTCTCTGTAACGAACAGTCATAAATCGATATACTGATGCTGTCCCCCTGTGGGCATTTCTTTGGGAAGCTCAGAGTCAGGAAATATTCTAGTGATGATCTTGAAGATGTCGTCAACAACGTTTTGTGATGTGCCTGGTTAGGAAGCTTGTGAATTACCAGGAAGTCGTCAGCAAACTGGAATGTTATCACGTTGGTGTCATGCAAAGCTTTTTCCAGGTGACAGTCCCGGCGAGCGTGCAGAATGTACTTGAGAATTTGTGCAGCGTAGTAACCGATGCATACTCTTTGCATTTGATATACAGATCATCATTAAACTTTGCAAAGGTAGAAGGCAGAAAGAAGGCCAGCAACTCAAGGAATCTGTCCACATTAATTTTACATTCGTTGTGGAAGCATATTTCTTCCTTGGAATTAATACATTCTTTTACTGTCTCAAACGATGCGGTATGTAAAATTGTGTGATAAAAATATTTGATGTCAAAAAGATGCTTACTCTTTGTTTACAGCTGTTCATGAGGAATGCGGACACTTCTTCTGGTTTCTTTACCAGTAAAGAGTCTTCTACGTTGAGCAAGGGCTGCGAAGAATGCAGATACCGCTCTAAGATCTGCTGCCACGATCATTTTTCGCACACTTGCTCCGAAAGGCCAGTTGTCGTTGTGTGTTTTCGCCGTAAATAATGCATTTAAGCATATGCATTCACTCTTCATCAAAGCCAGGTCAAGTTTGGTCATGTTGTTCACTTCGCACCATCAGGCATCAACTGTCCCAGCTACTCTCCTTTATGCATATTGGGTGCTGCTTCGTCATTCTGTGCATCATGGAAAGGTCTGCGCCCAGGCAGATATGAACACCGTACCACGCAGCACTTGTTACTCTGCCCCCGATCCGAACAACATGCTCGTACCTGCGCACCGACACTGAACCACAATGCTGAACTGCAATCACTGCGGAACCCGTAAGGGCACGCACTATCTTATCACTTATAACAGTACAGCTCTTATGAAAATATTTACGCACTCGACTAGTTTATGAACTCAAAATCGTTCGTGGCAATCCGAAAAGAGTGTACGAACGTCGACTAAAATCCTATATGAGCTGCACTTTTGCTTGCGTCGTTACGAATTTTCTCCTCAGCTCTTCACTCCATAACTTTTTTATCGTTTTCAGGAGGTAAATTTAATGTATTTGGACAAAACTTTGAACCATTTATATATATCCTGAGAACCATGAGAAAATTCACCAGATAAACTTCAAACCTTCATGGTAATTTCTTGTAAAAATTTTTTTTATGCGTTGCATATTGCAATCACTCAGTTCAGCCCTTGGGCGCGGCCGGGAAGCCACCAAACCACGTGACGTGACGTCACGACAGCCGGAGGAAAAGCTGGGCCCCAACTCGCGCAGTCGCGCGCGGCCGCAGCCCCCACCTGACTCCCGCTCCTCCCGCTAGGGGCGCTGCGCCGGTGCGTGACGTCACGGAGGAAAAGCTGGGCCCAACTCGCGCGGTCGCGCGCGGCCGCAGCCACCACCTGACTCCCGCTCCTCCCGCTAGGGGCGCTGCGCCGGCGCGTGACGTCACGGAGGAAAAGCTGGGCCCCAACTGGCGCTGTCGCGCGCGGCCGCAGCCACCACCTGACTCCCGCTCCTCCCGCTATGGGCGCTGCGCTATGATTGACGTCACGGCATATGTATAAAAGAGCTGCGCTCCTTCGCCGGGACAGTCTTATACCCCTGTCACACGGGCATTTCGAGGGCCCTCGAACCGATATTCTATCGACTCAAAGGCGATCGAGCGCTGCTACACGGGCAGTTTCAATGGCGATCGAGTCAATAGCCTATCGAGTCAACGGAGCAGCACGGAACTCCATCGAGATATGCAACGCATTCATAGCTTAACCAAGCTAAGCCTGGCCATTTTTTCTTTTTCTTAAGTGGTAAAACCGCAACTCTGCACCACTTTCTGGTCGTCAGTTTAATTTTTTCACCTATTCATGTCATAAAGTTTTGTTTTATTAGCATATCAGCCCATATCCCGCTTTTTAAACAGGTGAAAAAAAAAGAATTCAGAAACCCGTTCCGCAGTTTCCGAAAACTGCGATGGTGAAGACTTTACTAAATATTTTTACTGGTCGGTTTGCGTTCATGCAATGAAATGGTTACGCGAAAGTTATTGATATTAGGGTAAATTTGACCTGAGTTCCATGAATAACATCGCACCTTGTATACAAAAAATTTCACAGCATTGCCGCAGTGCCTGGAGGCATTTTACCACAGCATGACTCGACCAAGTTACAGCTACTTCGTCCAAAGTTAAAGCGTGATAGGAAGTCACCGCGGGCGGCACTGTCAACACATCTAACCCAAATTGCGTTGCCTTTGCCAAGTGTGAGAAACTTAGGCAAGGGAGCGGTAGCTCGGAATTCATTACAGGAATTTTTTAGTTTGTTCGTTGTTTTATAATTCTGCCGCGTTTTCCCGTCACAGTAAAGTGCCACATGCTGTGTAACGGTAAGGAGGATGGTGACAGGAACGTATTCCTGCAGCCCAGATATACTGAAACTACACAAACAATCTACAAATTTTCTTTCGGAAGTTGATTAGAGGAGGTGGACCTGTCACTGCACCAAATGAAAATAAAAAATAAACATTTCAGACAAAGTATGACTGCAAGTACAAGGGCGCGCAAAGAATATTTAACTGGTAGAAAAATATCGCTCATCTTTCTCTAGATACGCTAAATTTATTGTACCAGTTTTTATTTTTTTAAAACGGTGCTGTTTTTTCTGATATACTCTCAGCGCAGTATTCGAGAAAGGCCGCCGAAAGAGAAACTCAGACAAGAAGTTTGCGCAAGAAACGAAAAGTTCACGGTAAAAATAAAAAACTGCTTCCAAGATCCTCGCATGGACTTGAGTTCTTTCTGCTACCAAGTGTGCCCCTAAGGCTGAGCTTCATTTTCTGTCGTACGCAATCCAAGAGAATCACAGCGCCCACGAGCAACATCAGTGCCGTCCCCACTGCCCCTTTTGGGACAGCAAAAATAAAAGCAATGATTCACCCCAGAAGTTAGCGAAACCTGGCAGCCGTTTCTTCCTTCCTAATAGACTTCGGTCTACAATACAACTCTGACGTAGAAATCAAATAATGTTCTCAGCGCCCCCATACCAAGTCCAAGGGCCCTAATACACGACAGAAAAAGAACGTAATCCTTCCAAGAGACTTCGCCAGGTGCCGAGTTGGCAAAATCATTGCTTTGTGTCTTTATTTCGCACGCCTTCGCCTCTAATTTCATGCTCCATTATTCCTTGCACACCATTACCTATGCAATGAAGGTAAAATCACGAGCACTCCAACACTTTAGCTTTCATTCAACTGGCTCTGCAAGAACAAATTCCTGCCCGGAAAATTACTCCAGGGATGAATGCACCTGTCTGTTGGGGGAGAGGAAAATAAAGGAAAGCTGCAGAGGTAACAGCACAATTTCGGTGCTAATTTTTTTCGTTGGCATCCCATAGTTCCCATTAAAATTGGCGACATTTCTTAGTCCATGATTTAATTTTCATTTCTTTGTTGCCCACTTATTTCCACTTGCCCTTATGCTTAAAAGGACAACCACAGTAAGTAAAAGATATGGAGCTAGAAAAAACAGGGAAAATATATAAAAGATTGGTTCATGAAGATATTGGAGTGGTATCGCAGGCAACTGGTTTTCTTGTGCAACTTCGTGTCTTTGATAATAGATGTGAGCCATGCTGTGAAACCTGAAACCAAGTTTGAGGATTCGCATTCTTTTATTTCCCACTATATTATGCAACGAACGAAAATGATCATTTCAGCAACGCGGACACTATACGTGCTCTAAGACCCAATCTCTTTCTTTCTATTGCGAACAAAAATCAAGGAAGAGGAATACGCACTCGTTATTCTATTTGCTAGCTCATCTCATGAAAAAGTGTCCTTAAGAGCTCTGACGAATTCCAGTTTTATTGTCGTTACAAGTTTTCGTCATGTTAATAGAGAATATCATATTAGAGACTAGTGCGTCATACGCCGCAGCTCTTCAAGAGGCAAGGTATATAGAAGAAAACAGCGTCCCATAAAGAACGGTGCATTGTTTAACAAGGTGCTGCGTCCTTTTAGTTGTGCGCGCGTCTACTACCACATAAATGTGATCGTGTACATCTGTTCACACGTGCACTGTAACCATGTAGAGATGTGTTTTTTCCCGTACAAATTAGTTGTGGAAACTCTTCAGACCATACAGCCTTCATCTGAGGCTGAGAATTGAGTGCTTAGAGTGTCTGTGAAGCCACCAATGCCCATAGGGTTGAGAACGAGAGCGCACGTCTCAATGTTTGTACCTTTAGAGAGAGAATAACGGGCCAAGAAATATCATTTCGATGAAAAATTAAGATTTCAGGGTTTTGCGATATGGAAATTTTATATGCTTGAAAGGAAGATGTCATGCGAAATTGGTCATGATCGGCGCCGTAGGCGTGTAGAAAATCTTCCTGTGAACGGTGACACACGAGGTGTTGATGGCAGTGCCACCAAAAGTGGTTTCCAATGCGCTCCGGAGTAGGAAACAGACATGTCGCGGTTTGGTTTTTTTTGCACTTTCTGGCTTCTTGAGGCATCCATCAAGCCTCCAGAAGAAACGCAACAAAAACATGACTGAAAACATTGCAATCCATGACTTGCGAACCGTTAATTGGCAGGCAACAGAGCACTAACTTTGTGACAAGCGGAAACGTGAACGTCACCTTTCAAGAGGAATTTCCAGCCTTAATTCATCATATTACCGCACTTGCAGTTTTATTGCAGCGTCTGTCTTTAATATTTACTTACCATCTTATATCAGCTAGTTTTCGAGCGCGAAGAAAATCAAACCAATGTTTGAAAAAAGGACTAAAAGTCATTAAAGCTCATAACCCTTGCGATTAAGCAGCACGCATCTTAAAAGGAGGTGCTACCCACGCAGGAAGTGCATTTAGATGATGCGCATTCCAGTGAAACACAATAAGAGGTATTGAACCTTTGCAGTCATTTTGTCTGTTAGCTTCTTTAGGCGAAACTACGCATTAAAAAAACTCTAGTCTTCAGGCTTCAAATGCAAAGTTTATTTTACTTTGCCCAGTGCAGTAACAACTTGGGAACAAAATTGTATGACACTCATTATGCTCAGTTCTTCAGCCTTTCTGTCACAAAAAAAACAACAAAATTTTACACAGCAGTCACAGAAAAAACGCCATTCTTGCTTTCAAGTTCTTCGGTATTTAGGAAATGAGGCCCCAATACAACGATTTCTTCCCCTTGTCCTTTTCGAGGTGCTTTCCTGGGATACACTATGGAGAACAAATAAAGTTATAAGCATCCTTGATAATGTAGTTTTTCTAATCCGGCACAACGACTACCTGATTATGATTACAAAAACTTGTCGCGCAGTCAGGTTACAGCACTGAACTTTCATTTATGTTCTAATAGTCTGGGGTTCAATATGGCTAAACATTTCATCAAAACCAGCGCAGCGCCTCAAAAGTTTACCCTTTAAAGGTATTAACACCGTTCCTTAAAAGCAGACTCTTGCTGAAAACGTTGCATTGATTTATTTTAATGATGTTTTCTTACTTGACGTTCTCTTCTGAGGCCGTTTAATGTTGCCAGAAGCAAGCACGCGAGGCGTCGAACGCGTAAATGCTTTTTATAAGTTAAATGCCTGGATTGAATTATTTGTTGCTCCTCTGAAAGCAAATTCATTACGTGTTTGTTTGAATCAAAGTAGGGTGAGCAATTACCATGAGCGTACAAGGTTTATGAGGGCTGAGTTCTTGGTATAAACATGTTCAAGATGGCAAGTGGGCTCTTTCAGTGCCAGAGAGCGGTGGTTGCTTGTAGAAGGCTCAATTCTTCTTCTCCTATTTAAGCTCTACCGCTCAGGCTATTTCAGCCTGTTTAAGCTCAGCCTGTTTAAGCTGACCCGAAATATGTGAGTTCGATCCCGGTCGCGGCGGTCGAATTTCGATCGTTCATACAAAAGAATTGAAGCGTGTCATTAAGCGCACATCATTCATTACTTCCCCAGTTTCGTTGTAGATGCTTCCTTTTGGAAATAGCTGGTAATATTTAGACTAGATGCAAATTACGGTAGAACACTAGCAAAATTTAATAAAGACAGAAAAATGCGAAGTGCTCATGACGACTCTAAAGGAACCAATTTCTCTTCATTCAATAGAAAGCATACGAAACCTTACAAATCATGCACAGTGCAGTCCGGGTGAGCTTTTAAAAAAAACCTTGATTTGTGTTTTAGTTAAAAATTAGTTTTAACTAAAGTTTTAGTTAATTTTACATTGACCCACAACTCGCGATGCTATGCCGTCCGCCCTATGCTACTGGTGTTGCTGCACTGTTTCGTCCTTCCCCAGTTGCAAGTGAATTGTGCTTCAGGGGCAAAAAACTAGTAATTTACTTTTATTGTGCACAGATGGAACCAGCTGGGTGTCAAACAGCGCAAAAAGTCCAATTTTACTCCGGAATTTCGGTTGTTTCTCACATATTCCACTATGTTTCGATGATTGCCATAATTTTATTGTGAAGGATTTACTTTTTAGATGAGATTTTTCATCGAACAGAGAGAACGAACCATTGCAATCAACGTGTGGTCCCAGGACCTCAGAGCCGTCTGCTCTTTTCTCAAGTGTAAATGATAAAACGTACCCAATATATTACGCAATGTTTGCTACTGACAAACGACACATGGCGATGACTGGCTTTAGCATAATCACAGACGTGGTCGTCGTCAGTGATGTCATCATTAGCATTATCATCGTCATCAGGAAACCGGCCCCAGCCTAGACTACTGTTGGTCGGATATCCCATCAAGGTGTCATTAGAATGCTTGGTGTTCTTTAACTATTCATTTGGTTTGGTTTGGTTTATGGGGGTTTAACGTCCCAAAGCAACTTAGGCTATGAGGGACGCCGTAGTGAAGGGCTCCCGAAATTTCGACCACCTGCGGTTCTTTAGCGTGCACTGACATCGCACAGTACACGGACCTCTAGAATTTCGCCTCCACCGAAATTAGGCCTCCACGGCCGGGATCTAACCCGCGTTATTCGGGTCAGTAGCCGAGTGCCATAACCACTCAGCATTCGTGGCGACCCTTTAACTGTTCATTCGTTGTGGTGTTTCTTGCAATACGGTATCATTCTTTCTGCCTTTAAATGCGATGCTCTACCCTGCTCTATTTTGCCACATTTCCCCTGAGCTTGATGCAGTCCACTTTAGCGAAGTATCTTTATGAAGCGGCCAACCTGATTCTGTGCCTTTCATTGTAACGGCGCCCCGCGGCGCCCCACGGCGCCCAACGGCGCCCAACGGCGCCCAAGGGCGCCCCGCGGTACGCAATTGGCGCACGTAGGCGCCGCGTCGCCTGAGGTGTTATGGCGCTCGGCTTCTGGACCGAAAGACGCGGTTTCGATCCTGGCCGCGGCGGTCGAATTTCGATGGAGGCGAAATTCTAGAGGCCCGTGTACTGTGCGATGTCAGTGCACGTTAAAGAACCCCAGGTGGTTGAAATTTCCGGAGCCCTTCACTACGGCGTCCCTCATAACCTGAGTCGATTTGGGACGTTAAACACCCACAAACAAAACAGAACTAGTTCACAACAGAGCTTCTTGGTGTATCATATCACCGCCTAATCCCGTTGCATAGAAATATTAGCTGTTCGTCACTCTCGGCAATGGTTCGCTCCTTCGAGATACAACGAAAACATCTATTAAAGGGACCCTGAAATGATTTTGGTGGGTAGATTCTAGTGAAACAGATCTGTACAAGTATTCGTTCTGGATCTTCGATTCAAATTTGAGAGCTGTACGTAGACCCTATAATTTAGAAAAAAAAAGCTGCTCACAGCAGCTCGCAACCGATTAGGGGTACACACACTACCGGGCGTCCTTACTCCGATGACGTCAGAGGGCAGGCGGGACGAGCTTGAAGGCTGGCTTTTCTCCCACTGACGCCATTAGTGTAGGCGACGAATTCAGCCTATTCGGTTGCGAGCTATTGCGAGCAGTGATTTTTAAAAATTATTTGTAAACTATACGGTCTACGCAGAGCTTTCAAAATTGACTCGAACACCCACAATGACCAGCTCTGTCGATCTGTTGCTACAAATAGACCTATGAAAATTATTTTATTGTCCCTGTAACATCAAATCTAGTACCTGAATTCTCACTGCCTCCGTAAGCGAGCACAATAAACACCAGCCTCCCACTCTGCCACGGAAGCTCCGTACATTGATATCGTAGTATTACAGAATGACGTATTGCGCGTAACAATGTTGATTAAAGCAAACATTTATTATGAGTACTCTCAGGGAAAGAGCGCAGCAGATAGCGGTCGATCACTGCGATGTTGATGTGGAAAAAGAAACCAAATCGATAAGTGGATAGGCGTATAGGAATGCACGGTGAGTGTAGAATGATTTTAAGCAACGAAAACAGCCTGCGCTTTCCGTTCACGAAGTTGCGTTCATTAATGAAGTTTGTTTCAAAAGTAACCGCTAATTCCATCTCGGCGGATGGTACTTCACTGATTTGGATGGTGCTTCGTGTTTGACGATTAAACAGCCGAGGTCCTGAGCAAAGGGTTCCTTGGTAATGTTACTGCATTTCTAAACACTGCGCTTTCCAAACACAGCCGCGCCGCGTTTACAGAGGGTGTCGTTTAAACTCCAACGCGGCACAAGTTAAACAAGGGATCTGTTCTCGCTTCTCTTGAACGTGCGCTGAAACTCGAGATGTGTTTGGACAGTTGTTTACCTGCTGGTGCAGATCCCAGCCTCTCAGGTGCGGTTAAACAGCGTCTTCTTGCTGGTAGCAGAAGTGCAACAGACCCAAACAGTTCAGACGAAACGCGGCTCTCCTTTGCTTTACTTTTCATTACAAAGGAGCACAAATAAGTAGCCTTACACGTTAGCCAGGGCTGAATTTAAACACTTTTTGGAGTGTTTTTCTTCCTCTCAGTTAAAACAAACAGGGCAAACTTCAACATGTGTGATGTTTTTCCATGTTTCATTACATTCGAACTGGATGGTAAAAGCAAACGATTTTTGTTAATTAGTTGTGAATCGGAAATTCTTGTAGTACCTGGCTGAAAAAGCACTTTGTAGACAAGCACATTGTGTTATTAGCTACCAGCGCAGGTAAATAATTTGTTTTAATCAAGACAAATCAATAACGAGGCGTTCAACAGTAGTTTAAAGATGGTAATGCACCATGATATAGTGAGAAGTAGTTGAGTACTCTGTCTATTTTTTCATCCCTAACGTAAAGAGTTCGTTAACAAAATGACTGTCCATTTCCGAAGTTAGTGAAAATACGAATTAGGTGTGGGCTGCCGCCGTGGCTCAGTGGTTATGGCCCTGGGCTGATGACCCTGAGGACGCGGGTTCGAACCCAGGCGCGGCGGTCGAATTTCGATGAAGGCAAAATTGTAGAGGCCCGTGTACTGTGCGTTGTCAGCGCACGTTAAAGAACCCCAGGTGGTCAAAATTGCCGGAGCCATTCACTACGGCACCCTTCATAGCCTGAGTCGCTTCGGGACGTTAGACACCCATAAAATAAAGCAAACAGGGCTCATCTCCGAGGATTTAAACTGGTGGCTCCGCGAAAGGGTCAGTTTCTCTTCCCACTATCTTAGAGCACAACGAAGGAACAAATATTAAAAGCTCGATTGTGGCTAACCGCATAAAAAGCCGTCCGACACAGCGCTATGCGTTTTATAAAATGTATTTCCTGCTTACCTCAGCTTTCAGAAATGAGGTAAAGTTTATTTTTTTGATAAAGGCAATAAAGGTCCCCGTTACGTCGCCACAGGCGGCGTCTTGCCCGCAGTTAAGCAAAAAATGAAACCAAGGAGAAAGTAACAAACACAAACACAGTGGGAAATAAGTAAATGCAATTTCACTTGGGTGCCATCTTGTAGAGACCACGAAAAATTTCTTAACGAGCAAAATTTCATTATTATGTTCTGTATCCTCGTAATCTACCAACAATGCGTAAGACAAGGGTCAGTCGTCTTTGGCCTTCATAATAAAAGTAAGTAAGGACTTGAATCTTGTAATGTGCGAACAATAGAAGTTCCGGTATCTTAAAATCGAAGCCTTTATTTGGTTTCGCACTTTTCGTCTCATTTCTCAACAAGAGGCAAGACTCGTTGAAAAAATGTTAAGGAGCACAGTGAAAGCTGGTCTGCGGAGAGAAGAAATGCTAAGAAATCTGATGCTGGTTCCGATTCTGCGCGTCATGATCGTTGCTAAGTAATTTCAGGCGGATAGCAAACAACAAATTGAGAGGGTGCTCAGGTAGGACTACATTTCGGAGTATGCGATCGCATCTGTGCATTCACCTACTTGACTTTTGTTTCCGGTCAGAGAAAAGTACGCCTCAAGGCGAACGAAATAACCGGTTGCTGTGTGCATCCTTTTCTTGTCACTGTATTTGAAAACAACGTTTTTAGGACCTTGAGCACAAACTGATTTGGCTGGTATAGATAGTTTTCAGGGTATTTACGACGAAGTGCTTACTTTGATTTTAAACAGATCTCTAGTGTAAGATCCATAAAGTAAGACAATGGAAATCACTATAAAAAAGTGTGAAATAGAGAGTAAAGAGGCAAGGCACCTCTCCCGCGTCTTTCCTGTGTCTAGTGAGCTTTTCTTCCGTATTATTAGTTAACCAACTAGCCTGCGGCTATACATTCTTATATGAAAATTAGGTTTCATCGGCACTGGCCATTTTGGAAGGCAATTAGCTGTGTGTGGACCGACTTAGTTTGCGCTTATCTCAAGGACCAGGCGACAGAATTCCAATCAAAGGATTTTAGCTTGTAGGCTTTAGCTCGATGAAAGCAATCACAGAGGAAGGCAGACCCACAGGAAGAAAAATAATCAAGTTTTACAAAGAACAAAATTGGTCGGTGTTTGTTGCATGTCCCTTTAAAATTCGACAGGAAAGTAAGAAATGTTTTAGTCAACGAGGAGGAGTTCAGGTATTGAGGAACATTATTTCGCCATATGTCGATTATAAAAACCACCATACCATAATTTGTTGCGTCTTTTTAACTCGCTTTCTACTCTTCTTTACCAAAGCGCAAGTTTGTAATATTAAAATGATAGAATGAACAAATGTTTAATTGACACCAAATGTCCTCTGCAAAGCATTCTTTGTTGAATAGCGAAGTTAAAGATGGATCCGAGGATGGGCTTGTTTCATTGAGCTGGCAAAAAAAAACAATCTCAGCACTATGCTTTTCAGAAAAATCAATTCATTAGATGTGCCTGCGTCATACTACTTTTTGCCAGAGAAGCAGATTGGCCTTCGGCATTGTCCAGGAAGACTTATTTTTTCCCCACGGCTCTTCTAGTGCCAAAACATTTTTTCGGTTGCGGGCGCTTTTCACCGCACTATAATGTAGCCCTGATAAAAGGACCTGAATCACGAATGCATGCTCGTTAACAGCACTCCAAAGCCAGACAGCAACTGGGGCTTTTGATACCCTCGTTTAAGCATTTTGCACATATTTTTACTGTCAAAACATTGTGATCGAAGCCATTATTCTCCGGGTTCGTTTTGTTTGTTTTTACTAACTTTTACTTCAGCTGGCTAGCTTCTCTATTCTTTATTGGTCATAGTTCCTCGTGAAATCTGCCATATCGGTACGTAGCGGTTCTTAGCTACTGAAAAAAAGCCATTAGTGGCTCGGCACCTGACGGCTGGGCACCCATTACCTGTTCCGCCCGACTATTGAGGCCTGCTGGCCACTCTAAGAGGAAAGGTAACCCGCGTTTATGCTGCAGCGCAAGTCTCTGATATGGGGCCGCAATGCTATGCTTACTTGTGAAAGTGAGGCTAGATGGTCACGGCGCTTGCAGCAGTGATAGGGGCGGCAGCACTGTTGAATCAATACCGCCTTGTGACACCCAGTGAATCAAGTGAAAGGATGAACAACTTTGTGCATAAAACATGGTCCGGAGAATTCTGTTGTGTGGCCGTTAAAATCAAGTAGATTAATGATTGTAACTTTTATTTTACACACATCTCTAAATACTCTGCTTTCTACATGAGAAACTGTTTATGTTCAGTTCGCATCCTCAACTATGAACCTAGCGGTTGAAGAAGATGCACTGTGTTGAACCTAGGTGTCCGTCCATAAAGCTGGTATTTTAGTACGGAACGCTTCAGAAAACCGCACAACGTATACTGGGCAATACGGAAAGACCCTCTCTTCCAAGAACAAACTGCCAGCCGCGGCTGACCTCAGTTTTTTCAGAAACTTGCCAATTAGCTATATAATGACAGAATTTTCGAATAAACTTTCTAATTGGTCATTAGTGTAACCTGTTGGCCACATCATAGCCGAGGTGACTTTCGTTTTTTTAAAAGAACAAAGAGTGTTCTCTAAAGCCCTGCATCGTGTGATAATTTGGTATTTTTTCGCTAAAGAATTCACCAGAGTATGCGGGGTGCCGTTTCTCACTTTTTATGGATGTTTAAAACTTCAGAGACATTCAGCATATTAACAGCACCTTCAAGAATTTTTGTGATGGTCCTTAAAACAGTGCTTCTATTGTACAAAAGTACTGTTCCCCCGCTCAGTCCCGTAAGAATTAGGTATGGTGAATCTGCCCAACAATTTAGGGAGCCTGACAATTCGCACACAATGTAAAGCATAGGGGAGGTCCACTTTGTATTCCTCGGGTAGAAACTGCTGGGGTTTTTTCGCAACTACCTGCGCCTGCAAGTGTTTTTCTCTGCCAGGAACTCTTTTGCTCGCTTCATCAGACACTTTACGGCGATTTTTCTTTTCTCTCGAGGAAGCGCCGTCGCGCTTCTCCGCCGTAAAAAACGGCAAGGAAGCCGCTGCTCTTTGCCCTTGTGCTCTGAGAAACCAGGTGATGCCCCGGTAGTCTAGTTGCTTTCGCTTTTGTGCGGATGCACTTTCACTGCCTTCAGGCTGAAAACAGTGCTCGTACGATGCTTTTTTTTTTCATCGCACCGCAAACTGATCACTGTGTTTTCTCAAAGCCACTCACGAGCCGTGCAGCAGAGAGAACTGCCAGCAGCTGCCCGCGAGGCGGGAAAGTATAGAAACGATGGAATTAAAAAACTTCTACAGTTGCTTGCGTTTGCTCTCCCTAACGAAAATATGGGTGGGTACAGCCACGCCTCGTAAAATGTTTGTACAGAAAACCCGTAAGTGAAAAAAGACTGGAGGAAGCTATAACAAAAGAACAAAGACGCCGAGTCCAAGACTATCCCTCGCCAGAGACGTCTGGAAACATTCAAGATGGGTTCGTAATCTGTTCAGGCAGTTATCGCGTCAGCTTGGAGGGCGCCTTCGTAGATTTTCTCTTGTCTTGTTCTCGTTACTCCTGCTTCGCACTCGGACTTCTTCTGGCTTATTGCATTCCCTACATTTGCCTCTCTTTATATTATCCTTCGACTCCTAATAAAGGATTACGACGTGTTCTTGAGACGTGTTCCCACCATCGCTTCTATATAAAGGGGCCAGTTCGTGATGGTACAATATACGAAATAATCGTCTTGGAAAGCTACACGGTCTTCTCAAACTGCGAATGCGAGAAGCGTGCTCGCGAACTTATAGTGCACATATCTATAAACAGCCCCTTCACTCTTCAAAAAATAGTGCCGGAATAAAATTAGCTGCAACAAAGCACGCCCTGCTTCGGAGTTTCTTTGACAGGAGGCCTCATAATTATACTAAAGGCCTTTTTTAAAGCCTGCTTTCAAGCGCTGACGCTCTGTATTTACTGTCAGTTCCCCTCACAACGGATAACTTAATGCTTTACCCACAACCAGACATTCACTGCAAGCTTGCTTCAGCCCTGTTGTTCCTCGACTATTTTCTTACGATTGGGAACATCAAAAGCGCTTTCATAGTGAGCGCCTTAGCGTGCGTGAACCTCCATGCTTGAAATGCAGCCCATCACTATTGTAAGACGGCAGGTTCTCACTTGTAATTAAAGAAAGCCTTGCCTATGGCCTGCAACTACATTTTTTTTGGCCAAAGCCTTTAATGGCTCATACTCGCAAATCCGGTGTAACGCTGCCGTCCACGAATAAAGCGGTAACTGCTCAGAATAACAGAAAACGAATGGTGGTTTCAGACAGAAGGTACAACATGTAACCCCCACGCCAAGTTTGACGACTGTAGCGTGATTAGATAATTCTTTATAACCAATATAGCAAAAACACAAAGAAAACAACCAAATGCGTCAATACAGCGCGGACGTCGATATAGCAACGGGAGAAATTGACGTCACACCTAGGTCGTCATGGTAACGGCGCGCGCGCTGGTGGCGCCAGCTGCACGCCACCACCAGAAAAGCCAGAAGTCAGAGAAGAAGAGAACGAGAAGAAGAAGGCCAGAGAAGCAGACCGCAAGCGCCAACAACGTCGTCTAGATCGAAACTGTGGCAAAGTAGAAGCTTTTGGGAGTGCCGCGGGTATGGGAACCCGCGAAGCTAGAATAGGAGTCGTCAAGGCCAAGGGCTTTCGCCTTGCCGCACGGCCAAAGGCTTTCGCCTTGCCGCACTTTAGATTGGCAAAGTGCTGCCTTAATTTTTTATCCAGGCTTTTGGAACGTAGCGCATGATCTGGAACCTGTATATATGCTCGCCTTCAGGGTTATTGCGTTCTAGATATCATCAACTTTTTTTCTCTACAGAATTTTCACCTGCGTTCACGGTTTCGAAATGGCACGGTCTTTTACCAGACCTCTCTGAGGAATTATTGCGAGTTGGTTTAGTGTAATGCCGAGCATGATTTACGACACAAATCTTCCATGACAGAGTTGTTCGAATACTTTTTCGATGGAGTGATGGAGTGCTAGCAATTGGAATAGAAAGCAATCCTGAACACATGTGGTTCCAGCTGTACCGAGAATGCTTCAGGACACCATCATGCTTTCATTTGCAACTGATGCCACCAAAGTAACTTAACCTCTTGGATGGATCTTGCGAACTACAATTCGATACCAGCCCACATAACCGGAAACCATCTAAAATGTTAATACCTCGGCGAATCTGTCGATGAACATGCAAACTGTACAAAACAGCAAGTGCATTGGGTACGCAATATATAAAGAGAACACAATCAGTACGCCCGAAGGAACATTGAAAATGTTATCCTTGGTGCCTTCTCAGAGGCTAAATAAGAATTGACACGTGATGAAGCACAATTATTGGCAAATCAGGCTACTTGTCAGACCGAATTTGTCGTTCACGGCCGTAAGTCCATGCCACGAACTTATGGAGGAATTTTTGTTTCGGCTGAAAGCAAACATTACACTGTGTCTCAAAAAACAAAATTAAAACTTCATTGATTCTTTATGTATCCCGGAAGTGCTAATAGACGTAACTTGCCTGATTCACGTTGGAATTTGCGAACTTCTTTGGAAAACGACGAAAAAAGAGGGTCGAGGTTTTTGGAGTATGTCGGAGAATACAATGCCAAGAGCTTCGCCGGACGTTGAGGTAGCCAGCATGCCTTCAATTTGAAGACCGATTTTCGCTTAGTGCCCGCAAGCTTACATTCACCATCAAGTTAACGACTAAACTAAGCGTCTCCATCGTCCAATAACACCATATATGTGAACATGTCGGCCAGCCACCACGTTGTCCGAGTCGTGTGTTGTGGCGCTACATGTGCTACCAGCTATTCGGTGCAATCAAGCGCAGTTCCTTCGGTTACTAACATCGGGCATCAAACAGCGCTGTCACTAATGAGCTGCAGCCTTAGTGGTATAAGCTCACAAAATGTGTAGCAGTAAATGACCCGACCGATTAGTATGTACGAAAGAAAAGCGTGAAGACGTGGAGGCCTACGCCGTCAACGCCCAGATCATACTGAAGCAAATACACCACTGTAGGCCAGCTGAAGATCGAGTGATGCTACCACCAAAAAAGCAGCCAAAATTAACTAAAGTATTTGGCTTGTGTCTTCTTTTCGTAAGTGTGCATAACTAAAGACTGCCGCACCAAAGATTGCTATCTCAAGCTAAACATGTTGACAGATTTCCCTGACTGTCTGGGTTTGACCACTTATAATAAGCTCTGACACATCTCCAATGACAAACTTTAATTTAAAAACCCATCGTTTCGGAGCCGGCTCCCTTCGTTCTTCAGAGATGACCAGAGGGAGTAGCTAATGACTTTAAGTATGCATGGAGGGTAGCATGAGATTTAAAGAAGGAAAGTGGTGATGCGAAAAGCGCGGGGGAGATGGAGTGGGGGGTGGGGGTGCTAAGGCTGTGAGTCACACTGTGGGACTATAGGGAAGCGGTCAATGGCGACTTTTCTTCTTTGAGCGGCAGAGCAAAGTCCCTGTGCATATACTGTGGCCTTCTTTGCATGCCAACCGGCAGATACTTTTGCGTCAATGTGGACTAGCCCCAGGCCGACTGCCGCATGTAGATCACTCGATATTTGGGCCGAACTACCACATCTTGTTGAACTGCTTTCTGAAATTTGGCGTGTATTCCTCTGCATAAATATTACTTTATGCTCTCAGCGATGCTGTCGCAAAAAAAAAATATCTGTGAAGCATGTGCACGCGAGAAGCGATGCTGTTGGAAATGAGCAACAAATGCCTGTTCCTTTCCAGCCTAGCTTTGTAAAGACGTCTTCCCGCAACCCACCATTTTTTGTTCGCATTTTGGCGGAAAAGAGCGTATCAGTCTTTAGACAAGCAACGCAGCACGGTAACGAATTTATGCATCGGAGCCCCACAGACCAACCTCTAAGGCGAAATGGAGAAGTTCAGTGGTTCGTCTTGTGCTTCCTGGACGTTATGATATGGCAGTCTACAGTTTTTTCGAAGCAAAAGGATCTGACCGACACAGTCAAGCATCGTGCGTACCTTCTTACTCTATGTAAAGCCTAGACTTAATACAAGGTTTGCCCACTACTGCAGCCAAAAACGCCAGGCCTTTAGAACTACTTCGACATCGAACAGTATCTTCACACGCACTTTGACCTTCGCACATTCAAGGTTTACAGCCTGGCCTACTACGTTTCAACGTCCTGGACAGATGCTTGGCGAATCTGTTATCGAAGTCGCGGCTCCGCTGCGTATGTTGTCTTCGAGCTCTTGCTCGAACCTTCCAACCGGCAACTGTGGCGAGGACTACGCCAACAACAACGGCAACTACAACTATTGTTACGAACTCTCCATTGTTATCGTGCGGCGTTGCGCACCGTGAAGGGCTGGTGCCTGGTCTACGCGAACAGAACTTCCAGCAACAACTCTTCGGGGAGCGGTACCTGATGCATAAAGTGCCGCCCAGCAGCACCAAAGGATGAGAATCGAGTGCGCGGACGTCAACAAACGACGGCTAACATAGCCTACGCACATGACTTTAAGCTGACGACGGTCGAAAGCCATGCTGGCTCAAGACAGTGACGTCTCGTTAAGGCGAAAGAAGGGTCACACCGGGAAAGCCTATATTCCGATGCATAAAGCGACCAGGAGGGCCTGCCGCCGAAGCAACTACTCGTGGCAAGCTCAATGACCACAGTTAACAGAAAACGTTAACTGTAGTAGTTATTGTGCATGGCAAAACTTGGCTTTCGAAATAGACCAAACAGTTTGTGCAGGAAAAAAAACGGGAGAAATTTAATTCTGGGTAAAGCATTCAAGCCAGGAATTGTCGACGAGAAATTTGATATCGACTTTGAATGAAGTTTGGAAGCTGTTGTTACAGCAAAGATGCGGCAGTGTTGTGCGTGGGCGATAAAGTTGTTTTCGTTGTTAACTTTACCTTGAAATACCTCCTTGTGTGCTCGGCGATCCTCACTGCCCGACACTTTCATTTGTCGTCCAAAAATAATAAACGAGATTACAAAAGGCTTATGAATGACGCTGCTTAATACAGCCGAGCCTTCTTGTAACGAACCTGACGATCGTGCGGTATGCGTTCGTTGCATCTGATGTCCGTTGTAAGTGGAGTTCCCATGTTACAGCCCAAAATACAGTCGCACAATGCAAGCCGTCCATGAGAGTCTGCGTATTGAAAAGCTAGACTCTATTACGGCCCTTTACAAACTGCTAAGCGCAGTAACATGCACGCTCCTCACCGAGATCCTTGATACCAACAATCTGGTTTGTAGAGGCGAGATAACTAATCGCGCTAGAAGTGCTCGTAGTAGCCAGTGCTAGGTTGGATTCGTTTTCATTGTCCTCATTAGATTCCTCTCAATGCGTGGGCCAAAAGTACTTCGGGTAAAAATATTTCCATCACTGTATGGCTTTCCAATGTAGGCGCCATCAGCCCCATCAACGCATTATCACCGTCCGACATCAGGTCGGGTCAGCTGCGCATCAACGACGCGTTGCCACAGGTGCGTATCCATCCGGTAACGTTGTGTTCGACAGACTCCTCCACCGTTCCTGGGTCCCCAAACGATGGCTTACGGAAGCAATTCTTGATGCACTCCGCAGCCATGTCCATCCTCGTCACATTATCATTCCACGTCTGGGAGCAGATAAATTCGAATGGGAACGTCGCGGTGTCTGGTCTGTCAATTGCTATCAGTACGGGCTGGTGACACGCCACTGACCGGACACTTAGAGCACGTGAATTATGCCCATGTTAAGTGGCGGGTCTTGCTCATCGCGTTCGGTGGCGTAAGAGCTCGATGACCGCTACAAGAGAAGACAGCACGTGGTGCGCCGTGAGGTTGTCAAGCACAACTGACTGACAACCGCTGACTTTTTTTCGCAATGTAATCCTCAAACCCGACACGCCGCTCACCGAAAAACTTGCCTGACATTCCCATGACCCCTCTAAACTCATGCCCTGCGGCACTCGTCATTAAAGAGCAAAAGGTTGAGCATCACTCAGGTCTTTGTGCCGTGCATGTAGTGTACATGTAGTGTACATGCAGTGCGTGTAGCGTGTAGTGCATTTAGTTAAGAATTAATCTTCAAAGAGTTGCGCCTTCCGAGTGTTTCTGATGTCAAATGGCCACCACTGGTCCCTGCCGTTCATGCTCATGCACAAAACGGCGCCAACGCGAAACGCAATACAGTTTCTACCAGAGCTAAGCGTCACATTTCAAGGCATACTTTTTTGACGCACGCATCTGAAAAAAATGTTTTTATCAGCATTCCATACATCAAGCATTTCCTATTTGTAAATTATATTATCTTTATGCTATTTTGGGTTGAGACGTTCTTTCCGAAGGAAGGTTTTAACGGGGCGATTAGGAGACGCATTTCGCTCTCCGCTACTCCAAGAAGCGATGGCTTTCGGCTGCGGGCGGGGCCGAGTTTTCAGCTCCTCCTCGTTTGTTGCAACCGAGTTGTACAGCCGCAATTATTGGTTCTATCTGAGACGCAACGTCATTGCCCTAATGCGTTTTGTTATGCGTTCGTTAAAACTTCAGCTGTTATCAGTGGGCTAGACTGCATTTATTATTGTCGACAATAGGGCAAACCTTTCATTTTTCTAAAAAATCCTTGGACCTAAGCAGGAGTCAAATGGCGTTCTCCATGTAGGATTCTGGATATCTAGCTACATATCTGCATAATTACTTTCTTTTCTCTCTGTGAGCGCTCTATAGCGTATATTTTAAAGCATAACAATGACTATTGTCTTGCCTGTTTTCTTAGCTGCTTGACGTGCTACCACATTCGCTTGCATCAGTTTTTTGGCTCTGGGCAGTGCGCTTTCCCTCGCTAGCAGCTTGAGGCTCACGTGATGCCTTGTTCGACGGCTTGAGCTTTAAATATGGGGAGCCTGCTTATCGCTACATGTGCTTTTGTCACTTAAAGGGGGAGCAGTGTTCGTACTCATTTCTTCCACCTTGGTACTTTTGGGCAGCCTTTACCAGCTTTCCACCATTTACGTTGCTGTTTTATAGCTCGTTTCTAAGGCAATTTTTTCTCCACGTAAAAGAATTCAAAAGCATCATAACCAAGAAAACTGCACATTGAAAAGTACGAAAATATTTATCCTAGTCGCAAACGTCCACAATTAATTTACTCTTGGCTATCACATATTTCAAAACTCTACGATCTTGGGTACATCGTTTTGGCTCCATCACAATATTGCACTCCATCGCACATTTTCCCATCACTTCAGTTGTGCAAGCGGGCCTACTTGGGAAACACCCAAGATTAAAAGTCTCCAAAGCCATCGTTGAATAGATGGAGCGACGCAAAGGTGCGCTTTGAGGCACTTGGGTAAATGCAATTATGTGAGTGTCCGCTCTGCATAGGTGGATGCTTTATAGCGACAAAAGTTCAAGCGATAAATATAAACTCGGCCCACATTGATTCGGTTCAATAACGCAGAGGTGATGTTTATGAAATGAAGTTCTAAAAAAATATTACACCATTATAAGATATTGATTTGCCCTAGAAGGGACTGATGACAAAAAGAAATAGTCCTGAATATGTTGAATTGAATTGAATTGAATTGAGTTTATTTCCGTTCGAAACAACGGAGGGGGCTCGAACAAAAAGTGAATCAAGTCCACTTGACTACGTTCGAGCCCCCTTTACATGGCATTTGGTGAGGACAAAATTTCAGTAAAACAACAGATACATTTACAGATTGCAGAATAGAACAAAAAAAATGTTAGTTATGCACAGAAAATCTTACAAAATAATTTACACAATGCCAATATGCAATTCTAAGTGCAGGGTTCATAGAAATCAGTACATATAAAAATAATATGGGGGAACAAGGCAAAAGAAGTATTAATTACACAGAACAAGCTCGACAAGACAGTTCACACAGTGAAATTATACAATTGTAGATAGAATATGTACAAAGCAAGTTAGGAAATAAAATAACGATGAAAGTATTTATTGCACCGCGGCAGAAGCCTAATACAATAAGGCAATGAGAATGATGACATCAGTTAAAAGTGGGCAGTATTGTTCGTGAGAAAAGCCTTTACCTTGGAAATGTTAGTGCGGTTGATGTCAATTTGATTGTAGTGAAGTGTGTTTAGTAAAGTTGGAAGTGAGTGGCGCAACATTTGTTGTCCTAGCTTTGTCCGGGAAAAAGGAATTTCCCAAGGCTGTGAAAATCGCAAGTCACGGCAACTTGTTGACTTGCTTATTTGCGCTATTGCATTAAATTCTAGCTGGTTATTTCGGAGTTGTTGTTTGTATTTTTTTACCAATATCTGTGAGTATAAGCAATGCACACTTGTTATCTTAAGCTGAGTAAAATATTCTTCTGTATGTGCTTGTGGATCGGCCCCTACAATATGACGAACGGACTTTTTCTGCAGTACATGTATGCGATTTAGATTAGTTGAGGTTTTTGTACCCCATACACGAAAGCAATAGTTTATATGAGAACATATTAATGCATTGTATATGTGTAGTTTCACGGCTTGCGGTAAGAACGAGTGAAATTTTGCCAAAATTCCAACTGATTTAGACATCTTTGTTAAAATATAATTGACATGGTTGTCTCATGACATGTTTTTGTGCAGATATACTCCTAATGTTTTAATTGTGTCTACGACTTGTATTGCCTCTGATCCTAATGTAATATCAAAAGTGTGCGGTATCTGAAACTGCCTGGGCGAAAAAATGACGGCTTTTGTTTTTTTAGCATTAATTTCAAGGGAGTTCTCAGTGCTCCACTCATGAAGATCACGCATGACGTTGTTTATTTCAGCCTCTAGCAGTTTCAAGTTACTGTTGCGAAATAATAGGGTGGTGTCGTCTGCATATGATATGAAATGAGCAAGCGGGCTAATTCTAGTGATGTCATTCACGTAAAGGTTGAACAAGAGAGGCCCAAGAATGCTTCCCTGGGGTACGCCAGTATTAATTGGTCTGCGCGATGACAGGTGGTCATTTATTGAAACGCTTTGCATTCGATGTTTAAGGTATGATGTTATAAGGGATAGAGCTGTTCCTCTTATTCCATATATTTCAAGTTTTTTTAACAATGTTTGGTGATTGAGTCGATCAAAGGCTTTTGAATAATCTATGTATATACCAACTATAATATCTTTTTCTTCAAAAGCTTTTACTATTATTTCTTTCTGCGTTAGTAGGGCTAGTTCTGTTGATTTCCATTTCCGAAAGCCAAATTGTGTTGGTGTTAATATGTTGTACTTTTCGACAAATCTGCTAATGCGAGTGTGAATTATTTTTTCTAATCCTTTTGAAAAAATAGGTAGCAGCGATATCGGACGGTAGTTAGACAAATTGTTCCGATCTCCACCTTTGAAAACTGTAATCACTTTGGAAGTTTGCATCTTAGCTGGGAAAACGCCTGTGGTAAGGGCTTGATTGAAGATATAGGTAAGATGTGGAGCTAGCAGGTCCAGTGCGGACTTGATAGGCCTTACTTGAAGACTATCAATGTCACACGCAGAACTGTTACGTAAGGACATAAATGTTTCAAATACTTCACTGACGTCTACAGGACAAAGAAAGAAACTGTTTGGATTCCTAGTCATAGTTCTCACTGATTCCGGACAATGAGCATTGGTTACCTGATTTACAAAATGGTTGTTGAATGCTTCAGCTAGTTGCTGTCCATCAATAACTACCCCATTTAAGATTACCTCAAGGGGATCTTGGTTAGAAGATTTTCGATTAAGTAGTTCATTTAACCTCTTCCACATGATTTCTGATTTCATGTTATGACCTGTTTCAAAAAAGTTATATAGGTACTGCCGTTTTTGACTCCGCAGTATGGCATTTGTTTTATTTCTACATTTCTTGAATAGTTTCCAATCCTCAGTGTCTCGTGTGCTCAAAAATTTTTTGAAGAGTTTATCTTTCTTTTTTATCATTTTTAAACACTCCCTAGTAATCCATGGCTTACGTGTTTTTTGTGAGTTTCTTACGGTAACAAGATGGAATGATTGCGAATATGCTTCCAGTACGATACTAAGAAAATTATTATATGCATCATCTGGTGATGACGAACTGTAAACTTGACTCCAGTTTGCTTGAGTCAATTTAAAACGGAAAGCCTTGATGGTTACTTCATTAATGTTTTGAATTTTTCTAACCGGAAAAGTTATGGTATGGGTACGTTTAGGGGACGTTTTGCTAAGCAAGAATATCGTCAAGTGATCACTGATATTGCACGAAAGTGCTCCTCCTAATACTTCATCTTCAGGTAAATTTGTGATAAATAAATCTATTAGTGTGCTTGAGTTGATTGTTATCCTTGTGGGCATGTGATTCATGTTACTGAAGCCATGAGAGGCGAGTGCTATTTGGAATAAGTGTTCCGAGGTAGACGAGTTGAGTAAGTCTATGTTGAAATCTCCCCCTAGAATTAATGTGTAGTTATTTTTATTAGTGAATTCGAACAAGGCTTCAAGGTGATCTATAAAATCCCCCACACACCCATGTGGCGGCCTGTACGCTACAGCAAAAATATATGGCTCATTAACTACAGCTAAACATTCAATGCAGTCATTAATTACTGTGAACTGCTTAAGTAGGCCACACTGAATGTATTTTTTTATGTTCAGTTGTACTCCTCCACCCCGTGATTTGGAGCGGTTCAAGGCAAATGTCTGATAATTGTTGTCTGATATGGCATCACAGTCTGCAGTTGACCACGTCTCTGTTAGCATAATAACATCGAAAGTAAACTTAAACTGAGCAAGAAATGTAGTCAGGACATCTTCTTTCTTGCGGCTTGATCTTATATTCAAGTGAAAACACTTGATACCCTTTATATTTCTAGTTTTGATAAGATCGCCAACCTCAGCAGGCTGTGAAGCCATTTCGAACGATGAAGTAGTATAGGCAGGCTGTACTTTCCGTTCTACTGAATCTTTTGAATGTCGTTTTCACATTGGACACGAAGAACTTTTGATGTTTCATGTTTCCGCGCAAATACTTTTCCATCACGAACCCACACAAATTTCCAATCGTGTTCCTTTTTCTGTTTTTTTGCCAAGCTAAGGAGCTTCTTCATGGTAGGGCAGAGGTGCTCATTAATATACACAGTTTCAGAGTCATCAAATCCAAGGTCTTTGTTCGTTAGGTTAGTCTTTTTGGCTTTTGCGAGTGCAATGTCGCGCTTAGCACGAGACTTAAATTGGATGGTTATATTCCCTCTTTTGTGGTTGTCACGAGCGGGGACGCGGTGACATCTTTCGATATCATTCTCAGAGATGGTTTCACTGATAGCATCTCCAATCTTGGAAAGGATTGATGGTATGCTTTCGTCTGCTTGCTGTACTACTCCTTGAATTTCTAGGTTCGTGCTCCGTGAGTACTGTTCCAGTAACACTACACGTTTTTCAAGTTCCTCATTTCTTTTTTCTAGAACCGCACATCTTGCCTCAGAAGTGGCTTTTTCAGTGCTCAGATTCGCATTTTTTTCCACTTCTTTTGCAAGTTGTTGTTTTAGCGTCTCGATTTCAGCATGTGCAAAATCAAGGCTGTCGGTCAAACTTCTTTGCTCATTTCGAAGCTCTCGGATATCAGTTCGTACGTCCCTTTCGAGCGACAAGCGTGCAGTTTTTATTTCCTGCTGAAAGTTTTCCTTTAACTGAGCGAACTCTAGCTTTAGCTCTTCTTTTATCTTGGCTAGTTCCTTTGCCATCGGGACTAGGCTCGCTACAGCAGATAAGGATACACACACACCCCCTGATGCACGCACGCACAGCGACACACACAGCTGCTATCAACTTGGCAATGGCGACGACCAGAAGGGCAATAAGATTTAATAAAGTCGTTACACTAACCTGCAAAATGCAAGCGGTATATTCAGTCGGTGTGCTTCTTTGTCGTCGCCAATGCCAAGTGAGGGCCTCCGGCAGGCGGTGGCGGGTTATGTAGCTTCGGCAGCTGTGACGTCAGAGCTGATATCCCCTGGCTTGCCGTTGGTAGCGTTGTACACACCACCCGGTTTTTGATGCCTTCCTTCCGTCGCCCGCCCTGGCACGTGCAGGGCTTTCGTCCGTCCAAAGACCAAGCTCGTGCAATCTGCAAAATGCAAGCGGTATATTCAGTCGGTGTGCTTCTTTGGCGTCGCCATTGCCAAGTGAGGGCCTCCGGCAGGCGGTGGCGGGTTATGTAGCTTCGGCAGCTGTGACGTCAGAGCTGATATCCCCTGGCTTGCCGTTGGTAGCGTTGTACACACCACCCGGTTTTTGATGGCTTCCTTCCGTCGCCCGCCCTGGCACGTGCAGGGCTTTCGTCCGTCCAAAGACCAAGCTCGTGCAATCTGCAAAATGCAAGCGGTATATTCAGTCGGTGTGCTTCTTTGTCGTCGCCAATGCCAAGTGAGGGCCTGCGGCAGGCGGTGGCGGGTTATGTAGCTTCGGCAGCTGTGACGTCAGAGCTGATATCCCCTGGCTTGCCGTTGGTAGCGTTGTACACACCACCCGGTTTTTGATGGCTTCCTTCCGTCGCCCGCCCTGGCACGTGCAGGGCTTTCGTCCGTCCAAAGACCAAGCTCGTGCAATCTGCAAAATGCAAGCGGTATATTCAGTCGGTGTGCTTCTTTGTCGTCGCCAATGCCAAGTAAGAGTTTGAGTAAAGCTTCATGAAGAAGGCAATGCCAGTAGAGTACAGAAAATTGTGAGTTACGTCAACTTGAACAAAAATATAATTTTGAAGGCATTCTATCTGGATTACCTATCACAGCCAATAATTACAAGAGCTGGCAGCGAACATTCTACCCGCATGGAGCTAGCATTGATAGTGTAGTAATACATGGAAGAGAAAAGAAGTAAGCCCTTACGCTAACGCAATGACAAGGCGTGTTTATGTAGGCTGACATTGTTGCTGAACAACAGGGCGAACAAACCTGCAAGCGGCCGTCTCGTATTGTCTCATCCACTCGGCGCAAGTGCGTCACAGTGCTGTGCGGAATCGCCTAACGGGAGCCGCAGCGCCATGTAGAACGCGAGCACCTTTTGAGGTGAAGATCCCCCCGGATGCAGATTTTAATGCGTACTCTCCTATAATACCGTGCCTACATAGAGAGTTCAAGTTTTTAGATTCAGCTGTCAAGTAACTGTTCTCTTTATTCTGTGGATTTTGGCTGCCTGCCTGTTTCCACGCTCCCAGATGGTTGCCTTTGTTCACCTTCTCCTCCATGTCACCCTTCCCTCTCCTGAGACTTCACTTTATATAAAGTGGCCCCTGGCTTCAATAAAATTCATTTGTGAGTTAGCGCTTGTGTCTCATGTTCGTTGTTGTCTTGTGATGTGAATGGTGTGGCGCTAGTTTTTCTCTAATTCAACTACATAGAGACCGTGGTCCCAAGCGGCAGCTTCTTGCAGTCCTTTTATGATGGGAATAATTTCTGTCATTCTGTCTCCCTATGCACGACTTTCAAAATGCAAAACTTTCGCACCCACTACGACAACTTGGAAAATGAAAAGTGGCTCTGGTTGATGAAATTTGCCCCAATGTTGTCCGGGTTGCCAGCACCAATTTAAGCCGTACTGAATCGATTTTTTTGCACGTCAATTCGTGTGGCAGTTATTTCTACTCGCCTTCTGTGGAACAAAAAATTGTTTGCTTGAATAGGATCGCGAAGTGCCTCGAAAATTAGCGAGCGAAAATGAAAATAAGTGCTAATAATGGTTTCTACGGAATTTGAGTATGTTGAAGAAAGAGGCTGAGTTTTGCGTCGTCTTCTTTTTTGGATCGCTTATTTCTTCCTATCAACATCCGCTAATCGTACGCACCAGATATCAAAACTGTTAGAGGCCTGTCTGAAGGGAAGCTTTTAGTCCGGCAAGAGCTAATTTAGTAGATGCCGCGGAGAGTTGCTTAGATATAATTAGACAGCGACACGAGGACATGCTGACGAGAGAAGCACAGTAAAAACCTAGCCAGCTCCATAAAAGTGCTACAAGCGGTCTCGCGACCCCAATGTGTCAAAATGCGCGTAATGCGAGGAGCACCAGGGAAGCGAAGACGAGCATTTACGTGGTGAGGTTAATCCACATTCCCTTCTAAGACATAATTGTTTAAGCGCCAGGTTGAACGAATTAGAGCAAAGATGCGTGCTATATGGGCCTTGGAGTTAACAGAGGCGATAATTTCCCTTACATTAAAGGTATGCGACAAAGAATGGCAAAAAAATTAATGATTCTCTCGTTGCAGTACTATATTGCCATTGGCGAGATGCCTGACCCTAGCATTGCAACAGTGAAAGCACACCAAGTGTCAGATTTACTTCGAAATACGTAGGTTCTGAGCTCTTGTTCGCGTGTGTGGCGAATAATCGGAACGAAGAAGAACAATTTATTTCTGCAGGAGCACTTGAGCACGCAAAGGACTGTTTATATTGTCAAAATGGCGACAGGAGCGTTGGAACTAAACCAGTACGCTAGTCGCTTGAACAGCTGTACCTCCGCTTCCCACATCCCAAAAGGTATTCTTCATTTGTAGCAGTTAAGAAATGCTTAAGCTAAATTCGGGCATAATATCTGGCAAGTTTTCTAGAGTGTGCACGCGGAGGCACCGTATGAGTGGGGAAGGTGAAATTTCTCCAGCACAATGCAACTTTCCTGTCTCGTGATCAGTCTGCTTTGATCACGGATTGATCATTAGGATGTGCATTTGCTCTGAATACAAGTGGCGTCGTAGTGTGTTAATATTTTAATTCAGAGCTAATCAGAGCGCGGGATTTCTACATATCACCTCTACGCTGGAATTAGGAGGCGATATGATATGAGAGCTCTGGGCCTCTCTGCTAAAAAATGTTGCACTGATACGTACCACTGAGGCTGCAGACGTTAATAGGCGTAGAGAAACATTACTTGTAAAGAATATTCAGTGCGCTCGGCCTTTGCTGATTCAGGGCCTCAAGAAATTCATATTTAATACGTCGTTGCACGTCGTGATGTTGAGTCACTCTTCAGCGGTAGTGCTATATTAACGCTGTTTGTTTTTCTCGTCAATGTCTCGGATGCTTGAGGCGCGTGGTTCGATTCCCAATTTCGCCGGGCACACACCGATGTTACAATGGGCACAAACTTCCCCTGGCCTGCTGCTCGGCTTATTCTGGGTGAAATGCTCGGGAAAAGGTCTTTCACCCCTCCTTGAGCACACGAAAACACCTTGTGCAATGGCGCGCTTTGGCCGCAGACGCCCTTGAGCCATCAGAATTCACCACCATCATCATCATCATCATTATCTTTGCCGTCGTCTTCATCACCATCATCATCGTGCTCGTCAATGTCAATTTTTCTGGTTCAAGTTTGCAGGATGTGTTAAGAAAAAAAAAAAAAGATATTCCCTCACGATGAAGAGAGTTCTTCTCTTTCCTTCAGTCTTGTTTCTTATTAATAATAACAATTGGTTTTTTGGGGAAAGGAAATGGCGCAGTATCGGTCTCATATATCGTTGGACAGCTGAACCGTGCCGTAAGGGAAGTTTCTTGCACGGTTTGAATTCAGTACAGCTGAACTGTTAGGTCTCGAATGCGATAATTTGAAAGCCACTTAATTAGCATTGAAGTTGGCATGCTGATTACCGCATAGAACCTTTTGCGGCTGTTAGCCTCACCAAAATTACGATTGCTTAGCGTAGAGAACATATGCCAAGAAAAATATAACGCAACATAATGACAGTGCTTTCTTCTGTATATAGTACTTGATCGGGAAAGCATAATGTAAACATTAGCGCGTGACCACCTGACTACAGTTATGGGCTAATGCGTGACACGCTTCTCTTCCTTTATAAGTAAGTCACAAATGCTAAGTGAATAGGATCACTGCTGAGGACGATCGAGAATATATAATGAAAAACAAAAACAAATGCATATTTCCTTCACGAGCCAAATTGCACGTTTGCGGCAGCTGAAGCGTTCTTAATGTTGTGCACACCATACTGCCAAACATTGAAGCTCCAGTCTTGTGCTAAGGCGAAGATCGCCACTCTATAAAGCCTGGTCAGTGGCTGTTTAATATTGCGAACAAAAGTAGACTTTACGTATACTGAATGAGTCATCTGCCTGGTGAAACATAAGAAGCTTAAAAAGTGTGCACGTTGCATGTTGGTTCATTCACTTCCCCTTTGCTGTTTTTGGGAAGCAAGTTCTCTGGTCTAGCTAGAACGCGAGATGCTCTTATCCGAGAAGCAATCTTGCCAGTGTGGTGCAGCTTTGAAGTACTGGGAGAAAATACTATCACCAGCACTACTACTACAAGAAGAAGCGCACCGGCTCACGTATAGAGCACTGAATAGAAGTCAAGACAGCGCTGAGAGCACAAAGCGAAGTGACACAAGTGAGGATCCGCTTAGAGGAAAAAAAAAACTACTATGGGAGTTCCATGCATAATGTCCCGAGGTCACGTCAACTCCACGAGAAAGGTGACCGCGAGACCCTTGGGACTGGCTTATGGCGAACACACACTGGTAGCTCACCTTATATGTGATCGAATGTGGTAATCTGGACGTGCATGCCCTTTTTGCTAGGTCCGAAAAGTGGCCAAGAAAAGGGAAGCCTTCAGAGCGCGGGTGCCAC
This sequence comes from Amblyomma americanum, assembly GCF_052857255.1. Classification (NCBI taxonomy): domain Eukaryota; kingdom Metazoa; phylum Arthropoda; class Arachnida; order Ixodida; family Ixodidae; genus Amblyomma; species Amblyomma americanum. Next base: position 120,192,460 of record NC_135504.1, on the reverse strand, counting down.
CGCCCTAAAGTGACCCAGCGGTGAGTGATCTAAGAGATCTCACAGCAAACGAAAAACGTGATGAAAATGAACGTGAAAGGCGTTAAACCTGAGGGTATCTTACCATGCCAGTGCTTCTGAACGCGTAGGAAATCATGAAATATAAACTGAATGCGGCTCCTTTCTGGAAGGCAGCATAGACACTTACACCATGCGGCATGACAGCACAACGAACGCTTATCTAAAATGGAGGAGCGTCTCTTTCATAACTTCTTTTTTCCGAACCGAAGACACGTGGGTATTTGATGCAGCCGGGGACAATGGCGGTGTAGGTTCTCAAGGGCCGGAGGGCATACAGTGATGGCTTTTCTTTTGCTACTGAGACCGGCGTGTGCCGAGAGAAGCAATCGTCAGTGTTCCTGTTGGACAGCATTGGTGTCACGATTTCTTGCTCGCTCTTGCAGCCGTCCACCGCAGGGTGAAGTTCTTGATCTCAAGGAGGGCCAGGTTATTTCCCCAAAGCACGTAGTTCAACCTTCCTTATACCATTTTCTGTTCCTTCTAAGTGTCCATTCGCCTGCCTCAGATAAGTTGTCTGGAGACCGTAGCAGGCACCTTAGAGCATCTATGTGTATAGTTTTTGATGTGCTCGCTTCAGCAGCAAGCCTTTGAAACTGTTGCACATAAGAATAGGTAGTGAAAAGAAGGCAATAGTTTTGGAGCCCTCGTTTTCCTCTTGATCGCTAGAGGTTGTTACTGCTCCAACTGATTACTCGCTGCGTTAAGGTTGAGTTGGCTGTTTGATGGTTTTTAGAAGAAAGAATTGTAGTGCCAACTAAAGTGTGAACGCTTCCACGCTCAATTTCTTTATGGCATGCGGGTATATGAATCTACACACCAAGCCTCGTAACTTTAGCGCAGTTTAAAAGTGCTTTTACTTCAGAAACAGTATGGTCTTTGAACTAACGGTCCTATTTGATCTGAAATGCTTTCCGGCTTTCGCAGTGAATTTGTTCAAGCATAGATGCCGGCTGTTACTTGTGAAATTTTGTATTCCTGGAAGTCAGCCCAGTTCACTTTCGAGTTTCCTGTTTCAGCAGTCCTGTAATCTAGACCAGACAAGCGTTGCTTATTATTTGAAACATTAGTTTGTGTTGAATCTTTCGTGTGTTGGAAATTACTGTTAAACAAAGCTTAGATATGGGGCCATAACTGAAGCTTCTACTAGCAAATACGGTTGCTCTGATGCATCTGGCACATTTTCTTCGAGGCTGTTTACAGCCAATTTTTCCTGGTCTAAACAAATACCTTATAGCGAAGTTTTCGGCGTTGTACTATGCAGCGAAATAGTATTACAAGTTAAGCTCTAGCTGAATTCCGAATGCTCTATTGCAGGAGAAAAAATATAAATGTAAATAAAAAACGAGTCTGTGATTTTCATTTTTATCAATGCTTTTGACCACCACAGATTTTTATGCTTTCGAATTTGATTTTGACTCTTTCCGATTAATCAAAGAGACTCTACCTGCAGCTATCTGGGGTACGCTCAGACGACTCCTCGTTGCAAGTAACGTCGTATGCCAGGTGACAACGACGTCACTGGTTACGTGGTACGACTTCTCAAAGATGTGATAATGTGACATCTTACAAAATACGCGCTGCTTGCGCGTGAAGTGACTATTAACAGCATCCCCGTAACACAAATGAATGAGAAATTAAATCAATTGAGCCCTATATTAGAAACACAAACGAAAACAAACAGGTTGTGAAAGGTCCAATGATAGCAAAGCGATTTGGTGGTCGCTTTGCTTGGCGATGTTTTCTGTACAAGATGACAGAAAGGAAAGTCCTTTTTCCACTTGTTACATTCATGTTGAATTTTCCTGTGCTAAAACATATTTAAGCAAAAGAAAAGAGACGCTGTGTTGATTATTCTTAAGGCTCCATATGCAAGCCGCATTTTCAGTTGCGAACACTCATGGACTGGCATACAGTTGTGTGGCTGGTGGAAGTTCAGCCGGTAGCCTGAGGAACATTGGAGGCGGAACTTGAAAAGCTCTTTGAGCATTCCGTAGGGCCTATTGCGCAAAGAGATAATCTCCAAGCGGGTCTTGTATCGATGAAAAGGAATAAAGCCTTCAGAGATAGTAAATAGCCCAAATACATGCTCTTAGAAATTGTTTCATACTCCCCCTCAAAACATGCACTGTGAAATACTGTTCTAGTATAAAAGAAGCAGTAGCTGAGAAGCAGTGCGCAATGTAATTTCTTAGCAAAGCTCCAACGATGAGCACAATACTCTGTCCTGTATGCAGATTCCTGAGCACTGCCATTTGATCTTGCATTGTAATCACTCTGTGAGGCAAATGGTTGTTTGGCCCCACCCCGAAAGCTCTCTGCGGCCCCTGTTTTCTTGTAATTTTTAGTTTTTACTTTATTTCATTTATACCTTTTGCCCTTCTCGTGTATTATTTCCTTTTTTGGTTTTTTGTGCTTATCTTTTTTCTTTCGGAAATATCTATTTTTATTTCCTTATAGTTATGCTAGCACTTTTATTTGTTTTGTGGAGATTGTACCATTTTCTGTTTATTTTATTTTTATTTAATTTATTTGGAACATACTGCTAGCCTCTTTCGAGGCTGTTGCAGGAATGGGAACAAGTTTGTTTTCTTTTTAGGCACGTCACAAAAGAAAAAAATCACAAAGAAGGTTCATACAACTGTTATGACATTGTAAAATGGATAATCATGGGAGACAGCTTCAAAATACATGACGCAATATTAAGCAACACAAAAGCACGTGCAATGCTTCACTAAAAGTTCAAATAAACCATTATGGCAGGTTACAAAGAAAACTGCTCAAAGATTCAGAATTAACAACATTTCCAGGTAACATATTCTATTCCCTGATCGCTTGCGGAAACAATGAATAACGAAAGGTGTCAGTATTAAACTTATACTCTGTTAAGTGCAGTGAATGTCTCGTTCTGGTGTTGCGTTTTGGTGAAGGATCTAAGTAGAGGTCAGAATCTATCTTTAGGGCACCGTTTAAGAGGAGAAAGATGAATTTAAGGCGTGAGATTCGGGCACAGTTACTAATAGTGGAGAGATTTTCGTTGTTTAAGAGTTCAGTTGGGGAGTTGTTAGGTTGATATTTTTTAAAAATAAACCTAACTGCTTTCCGCTGCGCGCTTTCTCCCTTATTTATGCATTTCTGTGTGTGCGGAGACCAACACAGGATGTTGTACTCAAGCACAGGAAGGACGAAAGAACGGTATGTTAGTAGCTTGGTGTCGGGAGATGCAGATGGTATATATCGCTTAAGAGAAAAAAGTGCGGAATGTGCTTTTGACGATATGTATTCTACATGATTATCCCATTTCAGGTCAGAGGCGATGACAACACCAAGGTGTTTGTATTTTTGTACTGATTTTAAAGGTTTATTTTCGACTTCATACGAGAAAACGAGCGGGTTCTTTTTTCTTGATACAGTCATGCACACGGATTTTTCGAGATTCAGGGCCATCTGCCACTCTAGACACCATTTTGCAATTCGACCAATTGCATTGTTTAATGTGACTTCATCATTGTGTGACTTAATTTCTTTATAAATAATGCAATCGTCTGCGAAAATTCAGACTGTTGCGTTAAGATTGAACGCTAGATCGTTTATGTAAAGTAGAAACCCTGTTATGTATTCCCTATCATGTAATTGTTTTTTGCCCCTTATGTACTATCCTCAAACTGAGTGCCCTTGAGGGTATTCTGAATAAATGAAAAAATCAACTGAAGCCTGTATGGCACGTTTCCCACGCTACAGCTAAGTCTGCTATATGCATGTAGCCATCGGCCATGTTACGTTGTAATACCGGCGGTGAACGCATCATAGCTCTGCCTAGCATAAGTGACTACCAGCGGTAGTAAGGCGCATACCTTCTTTTCCATATTTTTGTGACATTGCAGGCAGAAGGTTCTGTGTCCTATTTTATGACCTCTATTAAGACGGATCTCACCAGCTTCGGCGCATGCCCTCGCTGCATTGGTGCTGATGACGTGAAACCGTCTGAGAGCATTAACTGCAAAGCACAACAGCAGTACCCAGCGCCGTACTGGCCATCTCTGCTGCTAGCAGAAGAACGAATATTTCCGAAATATAATTTCGAAGCAACATAAAACAGCCCACAATATCGTTTCACTATTCATCATGCATTATAATCCATCTAATTGGTGATTTTTTTCATAGAGAAATAATGCAGGCAAAACGTCACATCTTGTGTTTGCAACATCGCGGTGAACATAGAGTAGCGGATGTGAAAAGAAGAGTGCGCCGGAACAGGACTAGAAAGTCACGACACTTACAGCCCTGTGTGTGCTGCCTCTTTCTTTGTAAAGTTCAAACGGGTCGGTTTTTATCATTAGTCTCGCATAAACAAGTAGTCCAATTACGGACTGTTTTCCCATTCATTTTTTAAAGAGTAAGCTTTAGGTGTCACATTCAGTGGAGAAACCGGCGTAGTCGTCGTCGTCGCCAACGTGTGCGAAAAAAGCCTGATTTGTCGAGACGGTAGTGACGTCACACGTGGAGCGGTGCAATGATAAGTAATTAAGATTTACAAAAGTGGGGATTTGAAGGTGCGCGTGACGGAAATCTGATTGGGACGCATAAGTATCTACAGCTGTCAAACTGCACTGAAAAGAAAATTGTGGTAATCAGTCGGGGGAATCGAACACATGACCCTGGAGTTGCGAGTCACACATGCTAACCCTAGGCTACGTAGGAACTTTGTTTTTTATTTGTTTCCATGGAGCAACGTCTGTACTATCTTGTTAAAGCGGTGCTCTATATACATGTCGTATGGTCTTCTACCTTACATGCAGACAGTGTGCGTGCCTTTGTGAGCAATAGGCGCCGCTGACGGGACTCACTAACGCTATGACGTCATGGCCTTGATGTCAACTTAAGTTGGCTGGTTGCTAAAACATGTATTTATAGTCCTGCAGAGCTTTCGTCGACGCGGCGTTAGGTTTCCCACGTGGGGACGTCGAGGTGTTGCCTCGCCGTCGCCTCCCGGGCCTGCTGGACGGCCCAGAGTTGGTCACCGAAGCTGGGGCTGCGCAAGGAAGCGCAAACCGCGGCGGGAGGATTCCGGAGTTAACACCGTGCGAGGTTTTGTTACAGTCCCAAAGCATGTGAGTTAAAGTGGCTTTATAAGTGTGGCAGACCTTGCATATATTTGTCGGGTATGTGCCGTGGTAGAGCCTGTGGTATTGTTCCAGGTCGGGGTACGCGAGCATCTGCAGTTGTCTGAGGGAACCGCGTGCGCCCTGTCCAGCTTGTCGCTGGGCGGAGCGAAGGTTCGGCGGGCCAGGCAGAGGGCCTTGGTAATTTCGTTGTTGCTGGTCAAGCAGTCCTTGGTGCTGTCCCATAGACGACGGCCGCCAGCGCGGTTCACGAGCTCGCGCATCTTGGCGTGTGCCGTCTCGTTTCGGTTGCAATAAGTCTTCGATACTTCTCCTGGTTTGAAAATCTACCTCCCGCTGGACTTGTCGATTGCTAAGGACTCGGGCCACACTCTGTGAGATTCATCCTCTGGCGAAGTTTCTGACCATTTGTCGCGAGTCGCAGGGAACCGTGGTGCACGTCAGATCCGTGAGGGTGAGTGCCACCGCCGCTTCCTCCGCTTCTTCTGCGCGCTCGCACGATACACTTGCCGTTATGCACGTTTTGCCACTCGAATCGATGACCGCAACCGCAAATCGCGGGCTTTCTGCGTATTCCGCGGCGTCAGCGAACCTTGTCCCTGTTCCGTCTCCGTGGCTGTGTAGTAGGAGAGCTCTGGCCCTGGCCACTCTTCTTTCCTGGTTGTGTTCCGGATGGACGTTCAGTGAAATCGGGTCGACACTTAGCTTTTGCCTGATCGTGTCCGACGGCGACTTTCTGGCTTTGTTGTGCGTGGTAATGGACGCCGATACTTTCCATGATCTGGCGTCCTGCTCTTGTGCCCGCTAATATTTCTAGCTGTGAAGTGCGCTTCGCCTCGGCGATTTCGCTAAGCGTGTTGTGAAGCCCGAGCTGGAGCAATCGGTGCGTACTGGTGGACTCGGGTAGACACAGTGCTATCTTGCACACCCTGCGGAAGAGGACGTTGATCTTGGCTTCTTCTGCCTTGTACCAGTTGTAGAAGGCCGCGACATACGCAATATGGCTAATGACGAAAGAATGTATGAGTCGTGTGAGACTGGCCTCCCTCATTCCGTTTCTTCTACTAGTAACCTTCTTAATGATTCGCATGGCGTTAGCCGTCTTGTACTTTAATTTAGTCATCGTTTCGCTGTTGACGCCATTGGTCTCGATTAAAGTGTCCGCCAAATTTTGAATTCGTTATTTTACCCAATAGAGTAAATCATATTCATGGACTTAAAGATATTAATAGTAACCACACCTTGTTTACTACTCACTATAAATGCAGCACAAGTAAAAAAACACAACATAAAAGTTCCTGTCGTCACCACGTCTTGAGGGAACCACTGAAATATTTTGGTAACAACCAATTTTTGTGCATCTACTGCAGAAAAGTACTACAGGACTACAGAGTACAAAAACGTTGTAGAGAACAAAACCTACAGGTCTACAGAAAATCTGTCGTTACAGCACACTACAAAATATTTCATTTTTGACACGGTTCTGTCTTTTTTTTCCGACTGGACTATTTATTAACGATCTCGTATTCACAGCAATATCCTCCTTCGCGCGGGTCTCGTGTCTTTTGCCGTTTGCTTTTGGGGCGTTTAAGTAAAAAAACATATGTCGAAACAAAGCAGGGGAGAGAACACAAAGAAAACACAAAGCAGAGGAGAGAACCTATAGAAAGCAGAGGCTGAGACGATCTGTATCAACTTAGATTTACCTACACATGTTCCACTGTCACCTTTGTACACTGGAGCACTGCTACAAAGCCTAGTGGGTAAATTGTCAAGCCTGCCACGTCCAACGCAAAGCCTAAGTTAAGGAATGAACCAAAAAGTGGTAGAGATTTAATATAGTTCAATCCAGCAGACGTGCGAAAGCATGTGTTTAACGTATTTGGCTCATGGTTTTGTTTTGCTGGGTCCTTCGCACGTCTGTCGAGGTTATAATGCTCAGGTAAAATTCTGAACGAGGTTAAGCTGATATGATCTCTTCGTGCCGCACATGGGATTAGATAAAGACGACGATGCGCAATGCACAGCGCGACAGTGTGTTGCCGTTCAACACGAGGCGTGATTGGCCACGGCGATCGTGCTATCGTGGATCGGCCGCCATTACCGTCTCCTCTTGCCGACTCCAGCTGTTGAAGCGTCTCTCCGTGAGAACTCCGTGACAATTTGGTGGAGCGTGCTGGGTACGAGTATCCCATGCAAGAAACCCCTCCAGGGAGCCGTGCCGCCAGCCCTGCGCCGATTGACACCCCGGTACACCGCTTCAGCCGGAGGCTGCAGGGACTTTCACCGGAGCTTGGACCACTCGCGACAGTCATGATGCCAGCCACCGGTATTCTCACGCAAGCTGCCGGTGCTACACCTGCCCACTATACCTTGCAGACCCCGCGGGTTCCCAAGGCCTTCCACGGGGACCTTTTCGAAGACGTGGAGGACTGGTTCCTTCACTTCGAGCGTGTGGCTGCTTATAACCAGTGGGACGACGCCGCGAAACTAAGAAACGTCTACTTTAGCCTAGAGGATGGCGCCCGCACGTGGTTTGAGAACCGTGAGGAAGTTCTAACTTCCTGGCGAGAGTTTCGCCGTCGCCTGCTGGAGGCCTACACCAGCGCGGATCGCCGCGAAAGAGCGGAGCGGGCAATCCAGTCCCGCGTCCAGCTACCGAACGAAAGCGTACAAATGTACGTCGAGGACATGACGCGGCTCTTCAGGAGAGCTGATCCTGCCATGCCTGAAGAGAAGAAACTTCAGCACTTAATGAGAGGCGTCAAAGAGCAGCTGTTCGCAGGCCTCGTGCGCAGCCCACCATCTACAGTTGCTGCATTTCTTTCGGAAGCCAAAACGATGGAGAAGGTCCTGCAACAGCGTTGCGCCAGTTACGACCGGCCCGTGCATGCTGCTGCAGTCACATCATCGTTTGCCACCATCGGACAGCATCCTGATGATTTGCGGGAACTTATTCGCACAATCGTGCGTGAGGAGCTTCACAAATTTTGTAGCCCATCGCAGCCTGCGCTCGGTTCCATCTCCGCTCTTGTACGAGAGGAGGTGCAACAGGCGTTCCGGGGCCCTGTTCCTGTGGTCGACGTACCACCTCTGCCTGGGGACTACCACCGTCCGACGTACGCCGAAGTTGCAAGGCGTCCGGCTCCCGCTTCGCCGCCACCAATTCACGCCACGCCTCAAGCCCCGCGGCCCTCTGTGCAACCGGTGCAGTACTTCGAGGATCGTCGAGCACCCCTCCGAAAGGCCGACGTTTGGCGTACACCTAACCGATGACCGCTCTGTTTTCACTGCGGAGATCCAGGTCATCTTTATCGAAATTGTTATTACCGACGCATCGGCATCCAAGGCTTCCGCACCGACTCACCGAGACCCCGTAAAGGTGAACGACCCCCTGAAATTGAAGAATTCCTTGCGGACCAGCGCAATCCATCCCGAGCGCAGCGGCAGTCGCGCTCACCCTCACCGAGGCGCTCTTCCCCGACACCTCCCGGCTTCTCGCGAGCGGCACCGGGCCGATCGCCAAGTCCTCGTCGGGAAAACTGAAACCCGCGACCTTCGGGGGCGAGGTCGCTGGGGGGCGCTGTGCCGAAGACCTCCCGTCGTCGCCGCTACAATCCGACAAAAACCCGCCGACGCCATCACCAGAGTTAAAAAACCGCGTTTCTTTAGAAATACCCGTTCTTATCGATGGTCGCAGAGTAAGCGCATTAGTTGATACCGGGGCCGATTATTCGATCTTAAGTGGACAACTGGCGACCATTCTGAAAAAAGTGATAACCCCTTGGCCTGGCGCGCACCTTCGAACTGCCGGCGGTCATCTGGTTACGCCCAAGGGTATGTGCACTGCTCGCGTTCAGATCAGCAAGTCCACGTTCGTCGTCAGCTGCATCGTCCTGGGCGAGTGTTCTCGGGACCTAATCCTCGGCATCGACTTTCTGCGGGAGTATGGAGCAATTATCGATCTGCGCAACCGAATCGTCATGTTTTCTACAGAGCAAGCCGCCGAACTCGACAACTCCTGCCAACGCAGTGCCGCACTTCGCGTTTTCGCCGACAGCGTCACACTTCCGCCCCGTAGCAGTGTTTTGATTGAAGTCGCCTGTGCTGAGTTGCACGACGCTGAAGCAGTCGCCGAGGCTAATCATTCGCTCCTCCTGACTCAAGGCATCTGCGCCGCTCGAAGCTTACTAACAATTCGCGCTGGCCGGTCTGCGATCCTTGTTACAAATTTTTCTCCAGAGCACCGGCACCTTTTCTCTGGAACTGCGATCGCTACCGCTGAAGCGGTTGTGGATGTTCCGGTCTGCTTTGCGTTCGCGGCAGCGGCCCCTGACGACCAATCATCGCGCGCCACTGACGACCAATCTGTTCCGAATGTCGACATCAACTGCAACCTCCCCGAAGGAAAGCGCCTGGCCTTAGAGCACTTGCTATTGGAGTATAAACAGTGTTTCGCTTCTTCGTCGAAAGTTCGTCAAACGCCCCTAACGCAACACCGGATCATTACGTATGACGACGCTCGCCCTATCCGCCAGCAGCCTTATCGTGTTTCCGCCAAAGAACGGGAAGTAATCCAAAAGCAAGTTCAGGAGATGATTGACGACGGTGTAGTTCAACCTTCCCAAAGCCCGTGGTCTTCGCCTGTTGTCCTTGTTAAAAAGAAGGATGGAACACTTCGATTCTGCGTGGACTACCGTAAATTAAACAATGTGACTAAAAAGGACGTCTACCCGTTTCCCCGCATTGATGACTCCCTGGACAGATTACGGCGTGCTAAGTACTTTTCATCCATTGACCTGAAGAGCGGTTATTGGCAAATTGAAGTGGACGAACGGGACCGCGAAAAAACTGCCTTCGTTACACCAGATGGCCTCTATGAATTCAAAGTGCTGCCTTTTGGCTTGTGCTCTGCGCCAGCGACGTTTCAACGGATGATGGACACTGTCCTCACCGGCCTCAAGTGGCAAAGTTGTCTTGTATACCTGGACGACGTTGTCGTTTTTTCAGAAACTTTTGAACAGCATCTCGTGCGCCTGCGAACTGTCCTCAGAGCCCTCCATTCCGCTGACCTTACGCTGAAGCCCCAGAAGTGCCACTTCGGTTACACAGAGCTCAGGTTCCTCGGTCACATTGTGAGCGCCGACGGAGTTCGACCCGACCCCGACAAGACAGCCGCCGTCGCCAATTTTCCTACTCCGACTGACAAGAAAGCTGTCCAGCGTTTTCTGGGTCTCTGTGCATATTACCGACGGTTTATTGCGGACTTCGCAAAGATTGCAGAGCCGTTGACGCGCCTCACCAGGAGCAACACCTCCTTCGTTTGGACAATAGACCAAGAGACGGCTTTCTCTTCGCTCCGCCAACGCCTTCAGACATCTCCCGTTCTTGCACACTTCGACGAAGAGGCCGACACCGAGATCCACACCAACGCCAGCAATATCGGTCTTGGAGCTGTCCTTGTCCAACACCAAGAGGGCATTGAGAGAGTTATAGCCTATGCTAGCCGTACTCTCTCCCGCGCCGAACGCAATTACTCTACGTCAGAGAAGGAATGCCTTGCTGTCGTATGGGCCACCATGAAATTTCGCCCTTACCTTTACGGCCGCGCATTCAAAGTCGTAACCGACCACCACTGCCTATGCTGGCTGGCTAATTTGCGAGACCCGTCTGGACGATTGGCCCGCTGGAGTTTACGGCTCCAAGAATTCGACATTACCATCGTATATAAGTCGGGCCGTAAACACGAAGACGCCGACACGCTGTCGCGTGCACCACTCGACTCTTCCGGTCCCGAAATCGACGACGACAGCGGTTTCCTCGGTATAATTAATGCATCGGACATAATAGCCCGGCAGCGGGCTGACACGGACCTCCGACCGCTGATTGACAACCTTGAAGGTCACGCCATGCCTCTACCACGACACTTCGCTCGACGTCTCGGCTCTTTCTGTTTGCGCGAAGGTATCTTATACAAGAAGAACTCGAGAGGCCAAGAAAGAGCTTACCTTCTGGTACTTCCGGCCGATCTTCGCGCCGACATTTTATTGGCATGCCACGACGAGCCCACTTCAGGCCATCTGGGTTTTTCCCGGACGCTCGCCAGGATACGCAACATGTACTACTGGCCCGGACTCTCGGACGATGTCCAAAGGTACGTAAAAAGCTGCCGTGAATGCCAGCGCCGGAAGACGCCACCGCTTAAGCCGGCGGGTTTTCTCAAGCCCGTTACTACACCCCGCTCTCCGTTCGATCAAATAGGAATGGACCTTCTCTGTCCTTTTCCGTTGTCACTCTCAGGAAACAAGTGGATCATAGTCGCTACTGACTATTTGACTCGCTACGCCGAGACCAAGGCGATACCCTGTGCCACAGCTTCAGAGGTCGCCGACTTTTTCATGCAAAACATCGTCTTGCGGCACGGAGCCCCTTCGTGCATTATTACCGACAGAGGCACAGCGTTTACAGCGCAGCTAATCGACCATATATTTACGTTGAGCTGCACTAGCCATCGCAAGACCACAGCTTATCATCCGCAGAGCAATGGGCTAACCGAACGCTTAAACAAGACCATTGCGGACATGCTGTCAATGTACGTAGACGTTCAGCACAAAACTTGGGATGAGGTGCTACCGTACGTCACATTTGCGTACAACACGGCCCTCCAGGAGACTACACGCTTTACTCCCTTTCGTCTTGTATATGGACGTGAAGTCCAGAGCATGCTTGACGCGATGCTACCATGCCTCGATGACGACCAACTCGCACCCGATGTTCATGAAATTGCCCAACGCGCTGAAGAAGCCCGTCAGCTTGCCCGCGTACACATCGGCCAGCAGCAGGGCACTGATGCGCGCCGTTACAACCTTCGACACCGACAGGTCGACTACAATCCCGGTGAACAAGTTTGGGTGTGGACACCTGTCCGCCGCCAGGGCTTGTCCGAGAAACTACTCTGCCGGTACTTTGGCCCCTATAAAGTGCTACGGCGTATCAGTGATGTTACCTATGAAGTGGTTCCCGACGGTGCCGCGCAACCGAGACGTCGACAGCCCAACAGCTCTGACATTGTGCACGTTGTGCGGCTTAAGCCGTACTATGCCCGATAACAGCTTAGCGGCCCTCCGTTGTGACTCTGTGTGTGCTCCGTTTTCCTGCGATGCCCTTCTTTTTCGGAGGGGGGAATAATGCCACCTAGTGTTGCCAGGTGGCGCAAGCTGTCCGCGAAGACGATGAGGTTGCGATCGTGCTATCGTGGATCGGCCGCCATTACCGTCTCCTCTTGCCGACTCCAGCTGTTGAAGCGTCTCTCCGTGAGAACTCCGTGACAATATTTAAAACTCTGGTCTTGTTATTGAGGCCTTGTTTTTCGTGTAGCAAACACAACTCTAAGCATACTTGGGTGGTAAACACTGCAAAAAAAAAGATGAAGGGGCAGAAGGCACGCTCAGCTTAACCTGTTGGGTGCGGTTAACCACCCAGGCATGTTTACTAACCAGCCAGCCCACCTTGCATTTCTTACTCATGACGACTGTAATGTAGTTTTAAACTCTGGGGGAATGGCCCTGCACAAAGTTACGTCTGCTTCGTAACCGTTCAGAGTAGTACATAGCAACATTTGAAATTAAAGTTTATGCATTTTTGTTTTCTTCTTCGTGGCGATAAATAATTGAGTGGGTTACATGTACCACACTTAAGAAATGCGAAACTAGAATTATGAACAAAATAGGCATATAAACAATGAAAATCGAGGCAAGTTAGGCGGAACTGACAAGATACCAGTTGTCTTAAATTGAGAATTAAATGCGAATAGGAAAGTAAACATGCAAAGTGGAGCTTCTTAATCCATAATGAGTTGCCTAATAGGCGCTGTCGACCCGCCAAAGTTTATGTTGCAGCAAGCAGTCAGAAAGAACAGCAAATGGACCGAACACACAAAAAGGGACCAATTTTATTGTTTAAAGTGCCCCATCCAGAGTTTTCCGCCTAAATATCTAAGGTACTTTCATATCCGACACTCTGGCCTTGTTATAGAGACTCTGCTTTTTCGTGTAGACTTTAATGTACACGAAGCACATTAAACGACTTGCCGTTTTTTATATTCTCGTTATGTGAAATTATATTACTTTGATACGTAATATGGCCATAGAAAACATTGAAGGACATTAGCCACCCACAGCACCCTCCTCCCCTCTTTGTGTTATAGTTATAACGTCGCCCTATGTTTCCTACTGCCTTTCCGCTTTTCTCCTACTAAGCCTGTCAACAAATTTTCTATGCACGGAGTTCAGAATTCTGTTGTTTAATGAAAACCAGAGAAAAATTTGCAAGTTGCTAACTTACAGTGGTTGCATTTTGTAACTTAAATAGTGAACATTTTGTTAAACTTTTAAAAGCTGCTTCAGTACTCTTGAGAACCATTGTGCGCTGAGGACGAAGTGGCGTTTCGGCCACTTGCGCCTCGATGCACGCATGTCAGACAGGTATGAAACTCGAAAGCCGCGAACAAGACGCAAAGCAGATCAATCAGCAGTCAGTCAGTCAGTCAGTCAGTCAGTCAGTCAGTCAGTCAGTCAGTCAGTCAGTCAGTCAGTCAGTCAGTCAGTCAGTCAGTCAGTCAGTCCCTAACTCACTCACTCTCTCACTCACTCACTCACTCACTCACTCAATCAATCAATCAATCAATCAATCAATCAATCAATCAATCAATCAATCAATCAATCAATCAATCAATCAATCAATCAATCAATCAATCAATCAATCAATCAATTAATTAATTTTTTATTTTCCAGAAACGAAAAGGTAGATACTGGAGAGGTTCATGGGATAAAAGCTGTTAGCAACATGGTAACAAATAATAGAATTAATAATGATAATTAGACGGTAATAAATAATGACGCCCACGATAATTCTAAGAGTGGAAGCCCAACTTCAGGCGGCTGAAAGCTTCCTAACCTTTCTCACAGTACACGCGGTCTCAGGATCAAGTTCTAACCTATATAACAGAGCGTGCCAGAGTTTGAAAAAGCGGATCTCAAGTCAGGAAACACTCGAGCGTCGTCGGATTTCGTCGGTGTGTGTTCGACGAAATCTCCTTTTTTCGCGGGCTCCTCCGTAATGAAAGATGGTCTGCGCCACAGTTGGGAACAATAAGCACGGGCTCGGAGAGCGCCTGTATAGCCTAATGGAATAAAACAAAGCAGCGCAAAACTCTTCAAGGATGAGTCCTTCTTCAGCGCTAGCAGCGCGTGCCTGTACCGACCGTAAAAACTTCTAACCTACCTTCCGAGTCACGCATGTAAGAGCGGAAGGTATAGAATGCCTTCCCGGCATACCCCTCTCATCTCGGGCCTCTTTAAAAGAACACGAATAAAGAGCAAAACGGCTCCATTTTCATTGCTTCGGAAAAAAAAAAACTCTAACCATGCATATTTTGCGAAGCATTTACGGAGAGATTTCGCATTACGGGTCGCGATATAAGAGCTGTTGAAGTAACGTGGCATTCTAAAACAATTTTCCTGTTACACCCTATCTATACTAAATGCTCAATAGTTGGGACCGCAAAGAGCCAGTCCATTAGGACAAACGAGTTTTTATTCGCACTTCGTGTTTTTTGTTAACACATGCATAGTAACACTGCATCCATGTTTTTGACAGTAGAAGCTTCAGTGCCGGTTATTTATGTCATCGTATATCTTTTGTGTCCTCGCACGTCTACTTCGTTCCACCTGTTCTTGTGCTGTGAAAGATACTGTGTATTATCGCTGTTGCACCCGTGTTTTTTTTATCTGGTGCCTGCGTGGATATTAATTGCTGCCGCTGGCGCCAGAACGCTGCTTCCTTCTTCTGGCTGGCACGATGATGGAGATAGCATCTCTTTTGCCCGGACGGGGCAAGGTAATCGCCTTCCCCAACTGAGTCATTGTTATTGTCAGGACAAAAGTTCTAGCCCATGAGGCAGTTCTTATCTCTGTAGATGGGATCGTGGGTGATAAAGCGATCTCTTGGAAGGTGTGTACTCGGTTCCGAAACAAGGTCTCTAGAGGCGTTAAGCGAGAAAATGAACGACAGAGGATTACAACAGAGGACAGGTTGGCAGGTACAACAGTTCCTGGCGGTCAGCAGAACGCGAATGGTGGTGCCATGTTCCGCCGGAATATGTGCTCAGGATAAATAGTTGCGATTTACGAGGCATAGAAGTGTGCAGGCAAAACGCTAAGGCGCCCGTGTGCTGTGCGATGTCAGGGCACGTTAAAGACCCATAGGTAGTAGAAATTTCCGGAGCCCTTCACTACGGCGACCCTCATAGCCTGAGTCGCTTTTAGGCGTTAAATCCCAATAAACTAAACCATTTTGTCCGTACTGTATAATTATCTCCTAATCTCTTCATCATTGCCCAAGCTCACAGAAATGAATTCGAAACCTGCTTACCTAATTGCATTGTTGGGTCACTTTGCTCCTAATTTTTACTTGCAACCCAGCATACAAGCACACGAAGGAAAACAAGAAACAACAAATAATGGTTGTGAATAAGGAAACCACATTTTATATTTTCCTGTGTCGCAAAAATATGCACTGCGCGGTAGTACAAAGAGACGCGATATCAATCAACTAAGGTAAACTCTGGGTTTGTCCACCAGCGAAGCACGCTGCCTGAATGACGCCGTAGTGGAGTTCTCAAGAACAACATAAACCCGCCTGAGGTTTTTGAACGCGGGCTGACAACTCATGGTACATGAGGGTTTCGGGTTTCCCCTTCACCGTATAGACCACCGAGGAGGGAGTTAAATCCGCGCTCTGGGATATCAGCGGTTCTGCGCCTAAGCCACTAAGCCACCCCAGCGGGTTAAGCAATAAAGGGTGATAGGGCAAGTTAGGTTCGAAAAATATTTAAAAAATGCAAATGAAATAGAGAGAAACTATCTGCAGTTAACCCATACAGGTTAACTGCATTCGTCGCAGACACGTTTGTTAAGAAGCACAATATTTTTCGACAAAAGTGCATTACATGTACAGTCACTCTATGCGAACGGGGTACTCGGTGAATTTTTTTTTATTTGGCAAAAGTCAGAATTAATCATCACTCTACAATGTGCCGGCTATTCCTATGCCGAAAGAAGTTTACCGATTGCTCTAATTTGAATTCACTGCCTGCACTTCTCATTCAAAGCAAACATTGATGTAACAGCTGACAGGTTAGTGTCTACGAAAATATGAAAATTTATTCATTGGCCATATACCCCGCTCGAGCACTCAACACACAGAGCGGCCTTCATAGCTTGGTGCAGAAATAGCGTGATGAGTCCGTTTCCGGATGGCTGCCAGCTTTCTGTGTCGTGATCTAGGCGTGCTGAGAAAATGGAGTCCCCTTTTGTCTATCACGGCTTCTGCTGCCTTGCTATTTTTCGATCGGCGGCTACAAAAAAAAAACTGTAGATAACACTGGTAGTTAAGGGTACACATTCGGTAATGAGAGACGAAGAATTTCAAAGGTTTAATATCTTCTATATAGAGCACGCAGGCTATGTTCTCTACTGATAGCTACACTATGACAGACATAAAAAAAAGCTGAAATTTCACGTGATTATTTCTGAGGCGTCAGTTTTGACGTGCCACACCAGGGGCTATAGTAAGAAACTTCCCGACGCCAAGACAAAAAATAGTGGAGAGTTGGCAACTCTCTTGGTCTTTCGTGGGCGAGTGTCTCTCTACTTTGTACAGCGTGTAACTTTGCACAGTGACCCACAGCACAATGAGCGACGAGTGTTGCAAAACAGTCACCCGTCCGTATAAAAATAAATGAGTCGATCGGTAAGTCTTCTGCAGTTAAATTGGCAGAAAGTGGCTCTAAATTAAAAACTACTCTATAACAGAAACACGATAGCTCTAAGATTTACGTCGAGTCACGTGCTGAAGCCAAGAGGTGTAAATTAAATGAAAGCGTTACATTTAGAACTACGCTGCTCCTGGCTCTTTCGATTGCGAAGGCATTCTCAGGAAGCCTAACGAAACCGCGAGCAACAGAAGAAGAGGCTGTGAGGGTGGCAAAATATGGAGGATCGACTGGTAGACTGCGGCTCGCTGTTGCTCATGTTTTCAATTTAACCCCCCTCGCGAAATCTTCTGGCCGGTATTCCTTACTTTTGTGTAAAGGAAAATGCTCAACCTAATTTCAATACGACAGCATTAAAAACAAAATCAAGGGAAGAAAAAGCGGCGCCACATAATTCCAAGGCGGCAAGGGGTGGCAGGTGTAAGGTGGTGTATAGGAAGAGCTCAAGAACAGCAACCTGATTTTCACAAGCCTCACCAGCTACGTAGGGCCAGCAAAGGCACCGACAGCTTCCAAAGTTATTGCATTTCCAGCCCATATTGTAGTAACGTTTTATTGCTTTTCGCAACTTAAGATAAGCTGACTTAAGGTAAGTCTCTTGCATTTATTTATTTCGTAAATCCACCATGAGCGTTGATCCCCCAAAGGGCCTGTGCATAGTGTAGCGCCGGTGTGAACGTGATTTGCTTGGGCCGCAGTGAGAAATTTCTCATTGGGAAATGAACATGCTTATCTACAGTTGCATACAACCTTTCGTCATACATATGCTGTTTAAGGTCACGCCTTTAAGCAAAAATAGAAGCCAGCTATTTACTTGTGCTTTCTTCCCCAGTAATAGCGCGTTGATTTCACCGTGAACTACGGTCCTTGAGAGATGTTTTATCAACGCGGCTGCTTTGAAAGCGGCTGGAAAAGCGAGATTGCCCAAACACTGAATGTTGGTGAACCGAAGCGTCGAGATGTCGCCCTCTTAGAAGCGTGAAAGAGATTGAGATCTGAAGATCTGGTCAGTTTTTTTTTTCGCGTCCTGTCACGACTTTCCTACAGAGCATCCGGAGCGCTGGCATCACCGCATGAATAATTACGGCCAAGGCGAGATATGACCGAGACACAAAGAGGGCATTAGGCGGCCGCCTCTAGCAGAGGAGAAAGGAGACAAACACTATAGCTGCAGAGGGGAACGTATATCAGAGACGTAGACCATTAATGCGACTGGCGGTTCCCTTGAGACAGGAAAACAGGGACGAGCTTCACATTAGTTTCGCGCACCCCGGTATGCCAGACGTTGCTTGTGACGAGCTACAAAGAAAAACAAAATGTGTCGACAAGGCCAGTGATCACGTAGCCAGAAATGTGAATGCGGTGGGTCGCCTGTGCCATGGTCGCAAGACAGGTAGAAAATAATTGAAACTATGCAGACTGTCATGACCAGAACGCCAAACAGAGAACAGAGGGAGCGGAAGAGCTCACCATAGCCCTCGATCTGACGGAGTCCCACCGCCGGGCACTCAGCTACGTGACAGTCAGTGATTCTAAGACGGCGACAAGGACATACAGAGATGGAAGGATTGGCCGCAAATCTACAAGGAGCATATGCAAACTAGTAAACAAACACACAAACGTTCAGCACACCATCATTTGGGTGCCTGAGACTGGGGTTGAGGGAAATATCACTGTAGACACCGTTGTACGAGGGTTCACGAACCAGGGGGCGTATTTTCCGGTCGAAACGTTCACCACGCCAGAATCTTACGTGTAGCAATGCAGGTCTTGTTGGGAGCGCGCAAAATGTACGCGATTCCGGCGGACAGCTTTATTAGAGAGCAGGTCACCGCGCTCAGACGACTGCAATGAGATATACAAGTGGAGTCATATATCTTAAAATGTGACCGAATGCACCCATGAACGAGTACGTGTGGTGTTGGGGCTATGTCACAAAATACAACGTGACCCGGCGCTGCAAAAGAGTCCTTTATCACGCAAGTATAATAGCCCTAGTCAAGAGCAATGAGACGCCCAACTTACTGACTCCGACCCGAGCTTACCCTGGTGACGAGGGCCAAGGCGGCAGCTGAGGCCAACGGTATTCTGGAATAAGGAAGACTGACCACTGAAGCTCAATATCTATATCCCCACCCCACTCTCTATTTCCTAATTCTTCGATAATAAATAAATGCTTTTACTACTACTGCATGACAAACTTCGCGATGGTTCTATTTCTCCACGTAAAAATTCAGGTTTTCTTTGGTAAACAAAAACTGGAAAAAATTTCCAACTTTCATATACTTGTGTCTGCGTGATGTGTGACACTATATGTGAACGTGACGAGCGAAAGCTTCTGTGTGAAAACGCTTCCTCAAAGAGATGGGCCCTGGGGTGGAACTGCGGTGGTATCACAACGTTTGTGACAATCTCGACAAAACTTATATTCACTCGCCCTGCTAGCTTCAGCCTGCATTTTTCCCCTTTCGTTACTATGCCATACTCTAGGCTTCTCAAATGAAGAAAAAACAACCTATATCTGTAAGTGCCTGCGAAGATTGCCATGAAAAAAATTCAAGCGTAAAATATCAATCATTATCAGTATCCCGTCCAGTTTTTATAGGTTGACCGTCGTGATTCAGCATCTCAGTTATATTTCTTTATACTTCGGTCCTGCCGTTAAGTATCTCCCACCGTTTTTAACGTGAAATCATTAGGCTCCTGCTGTGCAGAAAATCAGGCGTCGTCGGCGTTGTAACCGAATAACTCCCGGAGATGCAACTTAAATGAGCCTCCTTGGTCACGAGACTTTGTGGCGTCTTCACAACCTGCCCATCGGGTTGTGAGCAAACTGACCATCGTGGCAAGAGCCAGTTAAAATAAGTATTGGTCACGGCAGGTTGCTAGACAAGACCTAGGTCGCACAAACTCCACCGGTGGCAGCACCTGCCGTTGCAGTGCAGTGGCGCACCGCTTAACCACTGCACCACTGCACCACTGCACCACTGCGCCAGGAGTGGTACGAAGACCCCCTGGAATGCGAAATCAAGAAAGACCAATCTAGCATATTTCAGCGTTAACCCATTACAGTAACCGCGTCATACCCGTATGGAGCCTAAGTAACCTTTGCTTGTCGTTTTCTTTTAATTCCGGTCATCAAATCATTTAGAAATAGAATCAGTGCGTGTTAGTAGTTTCAAAGCACCCACGCTTTCAAAAGGAGTAAAAGGAAGCCATTCCCGGAGCCGTAAACAAATGCTACCGTAGAATGAGGCAGTGTGCATATTAAAAACAAATGTATGCCTTCAAATTACGTGTCTGGGTTGAGATTGCTGAATGAAATATTGATCAGTCATAACAAATTTTCATTGCTTCCGCATTCGGGAAGATACGAGAATTTGGTAGTGTCCAAACTGTGTGCACACAGTGCCTAGCGAAAAACGAATAAAAATTTCAGCACTCTAAGTTTCCTCCTACTCACACAGGAAAAAGTAAATAACTAATACAATCTACAGCAAGCTACAAGAAATGCGCAGAGTTTACTCATTTGTTTGCAAAGCTACAGAACTGAACAGGCCTCATTGCTTCAAAAGTAATCAAGAGAATTTAGATCTTTTCTCACCCGATAAAAACCTTTACTGAATCTGTTGTAAACGAACTGGCTGTTCTTCAAAAACTGTTTGTTGAGAACGTACCCATCAAGCGTGCTATTGTTCATGCAACCCGCTTGAATAGCAGCCGTGAAGCCCCGTATGGCATCAGAGCAATGCCCGCCATTGGCGCATTTAATGGAAAGCAGTGTTTGCGCCGAGTACAACGAAGAAGGTTCCAAGTATTACCTCACTGCATTGCTTCTGCCGTCCTACACATGCCTAACAGAAAAATTAAGAGGGATAGTATAAAAAATGCAAAGCTATTCGATGAAAGCTCCCGCTGTGAAATCCATGCGGCTTGATAGTCTTAGGCTGAAAACTACACAACAGGAGGCGGCTTAAGCTTAAAATCAGAAAGAAGATAGCAGGGCTCCTTTAAAAGTATTCTTTTTTCAATATCTGCTTTTGTATGAGGCCTCTGAGCGCTAACGCTTGAACAGGTTTGACGATTTTGCTTATACAAACAACGAGTCATTTGTCTGTGTTGTCATCGCTGTGAAAATATAAGATCTACTGTGTGGCTAAGCGAGAGGTTGTAGGCTATTTTTTTCTCAAGAACGAATAGTTTATTGTGCTTTAGGTGCGAATTGGGCTACTCTAAGCCTAAAATGCCTGTTTACTCTTCAGCTATGCATAAACAGTATTCTTTTGAGAACTGGAGCTGAAAAGATTCTGCCAAAAATTGCCATTCACAGAATGGCGGCCGCCGTCTTCGGGCTACATTGAGAGCCCTTGCGCATGTATGCACTGCAGTCGTAGTGCTATGACATACAAGTTAATAATAAATTCCTTACGTCTTTGCCACTCACCCGACTTCTCGCTCCGAGAACATCCGAATTGTAGCCCTGGCTGGTAATACTACCCGCAGCACACGCATAGGCCGGCGGCGAAAGTGGCTTTTCCCATCGCAGAGACGCTAAATTGTTGCCACAGCTTGTACGTATACGAGGCATTGCCTCTCGCTGTGCTTTGAGAGGAGAAAATTCACTTCTTTTGGGCTCTAGCGAATAAGGACTAGATAACTGCTTGGAAGCATGCTGAAGGATTTTTTGTTAAATAGATCTGTTCCAGCATATGTCAGGAAGTTGCACCCAGCTATTTTACAAGGTAATGGGTTCTCTCTATATGAGCAGTGTTTTTGGGGCATCTATTGTAAACAAGTGCAGAGGAAGCCCACCAAGAATGAAGTGTGTGGATGGCTTTCCAAAATATTGTAGTACGCGGTATTCACCATAAAATGGAAGAATACAAATCGGTACGCTGATATACAGTTAGCATCGACAGAACAATATGCACATGCCCCTGAATGTTGCTCTTGGAACAACAGCATATATATATATATATATATATATATATATATATATATATATATATATATATATATATATATATATATATATATATATATATATATATATATATATATATATATATATATATATATATATATATATATTTATATGTATTTTACCGCAAAGCTTGTATAGCTACCTCACCCAGTTTTCAAGACGTGTCCTCTCCCCAGCCACGCGTTCGACTAGCGCACTGCCAGTTGGTGCCAGGGCGTACGCTCGCTGCAGCTAGTCCAAAACAAGAAGAGCCTGATGCGCCTAAGCAAGAAGAGCAAGAAGGTGACATGGGACCTGAGAAGCGAACACACCTCCAGAAGCGGGGCTGCTTAAAAGAAAGCGTTGAAGTACAGCCGCTGGGTGATGCGGGAAGCAGCCCGACCTTTAAAGGCGAGCTCCTGGAATCGCCGAGATGAGGCTAGAGAACGTGCGTGCAATTGGGAGTCGTCGTGATCGAGAACCATCCTATAATACCGGCACCGAAGTAAACTTTGCGGAACACTCCACGCAAATCATAAGGGAGGAATTACGCATTGACATCCACCCAAGCGGAGCCATACGGCTACAAAGGAAAGCTTTACAGCTTTCTCAGAAACTCCGCAGTAAAAAAAAAATTTGTCCTTGTCCGGGGTTCAAACCCGGGACCACTGCTTCACCGGAGCAGTCGTTCTACCAAGTGAGCTAACGGGAACGGCATGCTTATGGTAGGTCGAGAGCGAATTGATCAATAACTCGAAGTGATCAATAACTGTTCCCACTTCGAGTTATTGATCAATTCGCTCTCGCCCTACCATAAGCTTGCCGTTCCGGTTAGCTCAGTTTGTAGAGTGACTGCTCCGGTGAAGCGGTGGTCCCGGGTCCGAACCCCGGACCAGGACAAATTTTTCTTTAACGACGAAGTTTCTGAGAAAGCTGTATAGCTTTCCTTTGTAGCCGTAAGGCTGCGCTTGGGTGGATGTTAATGAGTAATTACTCCCTTATTACAAATCTACTCCACCTTGGGAGATTCGCCTAAACATTTGTCTCCACGCAAGATGGTACAGATGTGCCATGGAGGGTGCGCGTCAGACTGTGTTTCTCGTCAGAAGGGGTCGAAGATGAAGCTTTGCGAGATCGGAAGTACACTCACCGAACTTGCTTTCCAACGAGTGAAGCCGAAAATGATAGCGGTTAACATTGACGTTTCAGACGGAATGGTGAAAGGCAACATACACAATTTGAGTACATCGGAAAAGACCAGGATGATGATCCTCGTAGACAGTGGCGGAGTTTTCGTAATCAGTCGGTGCGGGTGGTTGCAAGAGATAAGATTGGACACATAATGAACCCAAAGACAGGCATCAGTCTTCGCTAGGTTGCAAAAGCCTGGAGCACAGTGACTGTGATAGTGTTTGCGAAGCAATGACGATCGTTCAAGCCAAACCAATTACCCTTAGTACCGAAAAGTGCAATCACAAACCACAAGTCTCATGATGTCATGATACCATAATAAAAATAAAACAAGCGTCAAACTCACCTGCGCTGCTATTTAAACAGCTGCAAATGTCGACTGACTCAATTTCACAAATGTAAACCAAGGTTCCCACTTTATTTTGTGCACACTAAAGGACGGACCGACATGGTTCGCATATCAGAGATGCAACGACTCAAAATGTGCAAACTGAAAGTTATTTCCTGTGGGACGTATAAAGCCATGAAAAATCGCAGACAAAAGATAAAGTTTGTCATAACATCGTAAAATGTTTTCATATTGTATGTGCTTAGATGTATTAAGCCGAACACTTGCCGGGAACCTTTTCCACGTGATACCCGAAGCCCCACTCAACAAAAAAGGCAGTCAGATTTCCAGCTTCGAGTACTGTCAGTATGCGGCGCTCACGCAGGAGCCGAATGATGCTGCGACACATCACAATGACAAGATATAAAGATGGATATTAGAAATGATATTTTGACAGAGCTGCCACTTTATGGTTTTCTCTCGAATCCTCCGTTTACTTTCTTCCGATAATTGCGCGGGGAGTTTTTTTTTCTTATATAGTTCACCTTCGCAGCCCATCTGAAGAGCGGTAAAGAGGAGAGCTTCGAGAATAAATATTAGAATAGTAATCAAGAGGAGTAACCCGCGTAGTGCCTTTCCTGGCTTTCAGATAAAGAGAACCCGCTGCTTTCTACTCCACATTTGCTTGCGCTTCCCCTTGAGGCAATGCTAGAAGGAGCGAGATTAAATTTTTAGCTTGACGCAATGGCAACCGTGAGCAGACACCGTGAGTCTTTGTGGCGAATTTCTGAACCTGTGGACACACATCTCCTAGCACCTCTAGTATGCCTTGCTGGTTAAGTGAAAATGTTTACCCAAAGCATGAGTTCTCCGCTAGTTTAGCCGCTATTTGTAGTTGTGATATTAGGACCTTAATGTCCGCTTGTTTCTGAGTCTCCCGCCAGTGCATGAAATTTCATTAGGCTTCTGAGATTAATGCAAAAGGAGTTCGTAGCAACCACAATAATCACATTATTGTGAGCAGCATCTATAGATGTATCAGGAAGATATGTTTCAGGCTCTTCTCTGACACTCTTAGAGGTAACCATGGTGATGTTCATGAATTGATACGTCAAGCCACATCCGCTTTTTACTACTGGCTCGGGTAAGCCATAAGAGGTTATGGGGATTGTAAAATTGCTGAAACATTATTCATTTCGGACAATTCAGACCAATATTACACGCCTTTTCACACCTCAAAGGATCTTACTAACTCTGTACTCTGTTTTGATGACCCGGTCAGTCATAGATGCGACGGCCACATTCATTGATATGACTTCGTTGCAGGACAGAGAGTGCTAAGTGGTCGAACATCAGCTGAAGCACACAGCTTTAGAGCAATAAGTGTCTTGCAGAATGTGCAAGAGCGCCAAGTTTTTGCCTCCTTGTTGCGGTTCGGTAAGCAGGTGTCACTTTTCATTATCTTTGTAAAGCTAGGATTAAAGTGGGTTTATGATGGGCAACGAAATACCCACCGCCACTTGCGAAAGTGTACAACGTAGCCCATTGTAGGCAGGAATGACTATAGCCGCATTATTTAAGCGACCTTTAAAAAGAGCTTGCAAGATGAATAAAACTATGGGCAATTCAGAAACATTGCCACCGTGAGTACCATTGTCACCCCCTTCGAAAAAAAAGGAAAGGTATACATAAACAACGATTGTGTTCGCGAAAGACAAACATGAATAACTGCCCCAAGCCCGCCTTAGCGTAAAGTGTGTGCCGCTACTAACCATAACTTAACCTGACAGTTCATTTTCTCCGTAGAAGGAACATTCCAAACAGATAAAAACTAAAGAAAACATACGAGAGACAAGATCCTTAAACAAGGAAACTAAAAAACCAGGGAAAATGCATTTTGTTGTGGTCCCAGCTATGCAAACAACGCCGGGAGCTGCAAATATGCAAAATTAGATTTCCTAGTTCCCGACACACTTTTATCCTGACGCTGGAGTAAACAGCTTTCTGTGGCATCAAAGACGGGCCTGTCTATCTGCATGCAAAACTCTGGCGTACGACGGCTGAAGACCCGAACACAACTTGAGTAAAGCAAAGCTTATGCTTACAATGGCTATCCTATTCAGAGCAGTCGCATTTCTATCCACAGTTTTTTGTGGCGCCAAAAGCGTTCGATAGCCTGTTGTCGTAAGTAAATTATAGCCCGTTTACTACAGCCGCATTCAAAGAGAACGCTGATACCGCACTTACCATGAACAAGTATTCATAGACATCGCGTTAACGTGCTTACTCAGCACGCTGCATTTAATGAAGGTAATTAGTGTCCTGAATAAACTATCGCCCATTATTCGCAACCTGATTTGCGCTCGTGGGTGTCGTGTGATACACGCCTATGCATTAAGGAAAGAAAATCTCAGGCATCTGACGTTTATTCGGCCTCTGTCCTAATTGCCAGCTATTAAACGAAACTGACTGCCTGCAGAACGGCAGCCGATGCATGCCTCCGTGCCACGCTTCCCTAATTACCGGACTAGTGGCGTGAGAACATTGCGTAAATATGCACATACGCAAGATACGTGGGATCAATGTTCCTTCCTCCTTCCTTTTTTTTCACGCTAGGCAGTAAAGGCATCCCTGCTTCTTTCAAACTATCTGTACATTTTCTTCCTTTTAGATTGATTACCTACATGATTACAGAATTTTCTATGACTCAGTGCCCGAACCGTGTTGGCGGAAACTGGTGAGGGAAGGTATTTTTAGTAACAGCGGTGATCTATTTGGTCATCGTTACTTAGGGCATTTTGCCGCTTCTTTCCCCGTTGATTTTTTGTATAATTAGTCACCAGCACGCGGTGGGTGGCTAAACTCTAATCCTGGTAGCGGAAGAAGCAACCTTCATAAGTTTAATAAGCTGTAATGGCATCTACAATAGAGATAATAATGAAAATGATTTTTATGTCTAGAATACTTTGATACCAGAAGGCCTAAATACATGCGATTTGTGCTTCATTTCGGTAGAAACTGCCGTGTAACTAGAAAAAAATGTGGTTTTCCAAAATATGTAACGTACCAAGCAAGGCACTCCGTTTGCAGTATCTGAAAAACTTCATTCTCGGTGACTCTGCAGGCATATAAAATAAGAAGGGAAAGCTTTTTTACGCCTAGGCCACCTAAAGGAGACGCTCAGCAGGGACACCGACACCACTTAAAGTAAATGAACTTTTTCCTCCAATGACTCCTGCATCAACGCGGCCGGCTTGTGCTCTCAGCATGCGGTGCGTAGTCGCGTAAACGGTGAGGGAGCAGCTCTCCTGATCGATGATGGCTGCCATGTTTGGCGTTTTACGCTTACTTGTGAGCGCCCAGAGCGCAAGGTTAATTTTTCCCTGGCGTTGTAATTCCTTGCGGCCCAAGATTTATAAAATTGTGCCTTTATCGCCGAGAAATACGTCTGTGGGCACGGTTCCGAATGAGCAGCTCGTGTTAGGTTGCCGAAAAATCCTTTGTGCACTCGAAGCGCAAAAGACCGAGGTTTCGTTCCCTCTTGCTAGCGAGACTTCGGTGAATAGCGCCTGCGAGAGATGATCCACATACGTCGCCTGACAAGGATTCCCCAGCACCACATTGTGTTAGCGGCTGTTCAAAGACAAAACTCAGCTTTTTCAAAGTTTATAGCAGCCCACTAGTCGTCCATCCCATCACAGTTCACCCCGGCAGCACGGCCTTCCTCTGCCCTGTGGTGTCTGCTGGAGCCATGTGTGCGCCTAACTATTCCGAGCATAATGAAAAAAATCGAACTTATCGACGCCGGCCATTAAACAATTGACACTCTACCTTCTGCGTGCCACATAAAGTGACCGCACTAATGTGTACACAGATCTTTTGGTCTCAGGTACAAGTTCAACCTACGCATTGGTCATTCCTGCGAGACAGTCCAGTATTAACGAGCAAACCTCGCATCGGACAACCTCTACTGGGTCAGAATTGGCCGCTCTTCGTGCGGCTGTGCATTACATCGGTGCACAAACACCCCACAAATGCGCGGTATTCTATGTGACTCAAAGGCAGCCCTGCGATGTCTTACTTCTGCCTTATGCCATGGCGATCACGAATAACTCGTACCTGAACTAAGACATCTTTAACACCAGGCACAGGTAAAGGGTCATGACATACTGTTCCAATGGATGCCGGGACACTGAGGCATTGTCTGAGGCGACGCAGCTGACGCTAGAGCTCGATCGGCTCACGGCAGTGCCAACATAGTCCAGATACCGTTGACTCTTAAGAGAGGACATAGCAAGACACCTGCGAATGCTTGGCCGAAATGAGATGTTAGCGCCATGGTCTTCTCCTGGACACTCCGCATGCCGTCTGCACCGCCTCGACACCTTACTTCAACCCAGTCCTCCGTCCGGCCTCTTTCGCTGCGATGCTACGCTGTTGTGTCGCCTGTGGCTGGCAGTGGCGTTCACAATTTCCTACTCCCACTTAATCGCAATGGTAGGATCTCCTGCGTGTGAGATGTGTGGGTGCGAAGAAACTACAGAACACCTTCTTTGTGACTGCCCTCGGTTTGAGCGTCAGTGTGTCCTCCTGGCTGCAACACTTCGCCGCTTAAATCTTCGGCCCCTTACTGAAGTGAAGATTCGGGTCCTTGGAGTAAACTTTCATCGCAGAGGACAGCTGTGAAGGCACCCTTAATTGTCTTGAAAGACTCAGGACTGAGTGCAAGCGGGTGAACTATCAGTGTGTGCCCTGTGTACCCTGCAAGTAATGGCAACGGACACGTGAAAAAGTTATCTCCCTCTCCTCTCTCCCCTTTCTATCTCTCCTGCCGTTCCCCTTCACACGTGTAGGGTAGCATACCGGGCGTCGCCTAGTTAACCTCCCTGCCTTTCCGTTCATCATTCTATTTTGCTCTCTCTCTCTCGTTGGCAAGGAAAGTTATGTTCTCAATAAAGGCTTCCCGCATGTCGCTTAACAGAGATGCTTCGCCCAAGTTCTCCCCCTTTTGATTCAACTTAATTTTTTGCCGTCGGGATTTAACTTGCGCTATATTTCAGAGCGTAGAGTAATACGGTACAACCGCGAGTTGTTTCGCTGTTTTCTTTTCTTTGCCTTGCATATTTCTACGAATCTGACTAAACAGTTTGCACTTGTGTGCTGACCGTGATGCGCTAAACAATTGCAGGTTGAAGTCAGTGAATGAGGTATCTGACTGGGGAGTAAGCTCTCCAGCCTTTAATCTATACTAAGCAATTACATGAGCACATGAGTTTGGCAGTGGCAGTGGTGAGCGACAGACACGTCTTACAAGTTTTGCGCACTTTTTCCAGGACACAGCGGCCACCGTCAACGCCTTCCAGCAACCGTGTGCTATTCCCTCCGTCAGCAGTAACCGGCCACGCCCCCCGCTCTCGACAGTTTGGCAGTGGCAGTGGTGAGCGACAGACACGTCTTACAAGTTTTGCGCACTTTTTCCAGGACACAGCGGCCACCGTCAACGCCTTCCAGCAACCGTGTGCTATTCCCTCCGTCAGCAGTAACCGGCCACGCCCCCCGCTCTCGACAGTTTGGCAGTGGCAGTGGTGAGCGACAGACACGTCTTACAAGTTTTGCGCACTTTTTCCAGGTCCGTTCCTGTTTTGATGAGGCTGTCGCCTCGCTTCGGCCCTGGCCCTACCGGAGCTGAACAAGTTGGTTTAAATCGTCGTCTTTTCTTCGACATCCAGGACACAGCGGCCACCGTCAACGCCTTCCAGCAACCGTGTGCTATTCCCTCCGTCAGCAGTAACCGGCCACGCCCCCCGCTCTCGACAGTTTGGCAGTGGCAGTAGTGAGCGACAGACACGTCTTACAAGTTTTGCGCACTTTTTCCAGGTTGGTGCACTTTTCCCCCTCATTTTAACGTCAGTGTAACTGTCTTACCGCCACTGCTGCTGCCAAAACTGTTGATACGCGAGTTCAGTACTTTGAAAAATGGCCAAAGAACTTCAGAAATTGTTTGAGGAGCTTAAGCGTGAGATGAAACAAGAGTTTCGCGAGCTAAAAGAAAGTTTCGAGCGAGAACTCAGGAAGGATGTCAGAGATATTAAGGCCAGCATGACTTTCATAAACCAGTGCTATGAGGAAATGAAAGCTTCCGTGAAAAAAGTTGGAGCGGAGAACGAGGCTCTGAAAGAAAGTATAAGCATGTTGAAGGAAGAACGCGAAGCTCTCTATGCGCAAGTAAAAGAGCAGGAATCCCGACTTATGCAGAACGAGCAACACTCGCGGTGCCTGAACGTCGAAATTAAAGGAGTGCCACGGGTAGATGGTGAAAACCTGCACGAACTGACAAAACAGTTGGGTGAAGTAATCGGGATGCCTCTGAAGGACACTGACATTGAAGTCTGCCATCGGGTCCAGACCGCCGGAAATTCTACCTCCCCTAACATAATTGTGCAGTTTACTCACAGAGCTCCGCGTAACTATTTCTTAGAAAAAGCAAGAAAGCACAGGCTAACGGCTCGTGACCTCGCGATAGAACAAGATGATAAAATTTTTGTCAATGAGCACCTGTGTCCGGCAATGAAACGCCTCTTCGGTGCTGTAAATGCCGCGAAAAAGGAACGAGGATGGGAATACGCCTGGGTCAAGAATGGAAAAATCTACGTTCGCCAAACTGAAACATCAAAAGTTATTCCTACCACTAGCAAGGATCAGCTCTCTAGGATTGCTTAAAATGTTCCAGCTTATCTGTACAGCTTGTATGCTCTAAACATGGATTTTCTACCACAGCAAATTCATAAATTGGTCAAAAAAAAAACCTGCCCTATCTTTTTTTCATCAGAACGTCCGATCTTTAAGAAACAAAGATAATGAAATGCATGCTTTGCTAGAAGTATTTGAAATGTCTTTCACTGTGCTCATGCTCACTGAAACATGGTATGAACGCGAAACGGCTATATTCTGCCCATCTGGTTATCAATGTTTCTATCGAAATCGTCACGACAAAAGAGGCGATGGTGTTTCTATCCTGGTAAAAGATAACCTGCTGTGTGATACCGAAGAGAAATTCTGTGCTGTCACTCCTGATTTTGAAGTGCTTACCTTACGACACCTTGACAATATGTTTTGCGTGGTCTACAGACCGCCATCTGGTACCTTTAGCCGTTTTTTGGCCTTCCTTGAAGAACTTTTAGAATATGTGACGGAGCAAAAAGCACAGATCTTCTTAGGTGGAGACATGAATGTGAACATGATTGTACCTACTCCTTACCAGAAAGACTTGAGCCTTACTCTTTCTACTTATGGCCTATCTAATGTAATCACCAACCCAACGCGTATCACAGAACAAAGTTCTACATTACTAGACGTATTTATTACCAACGTTAACACAGACACTACATTTGCTGGCACTCTTTGTACAGGTATAAGCAATCATCTGGGTACCTTTTTATTCGTAGACAAGCAATTTCCCATCAAGTGGAATGAACCAAAGCCCACATATCGTCAAGTTATTACATCTTCGCGTTTTGAATCATTCCGCCAGGATGTTGAAAAACAAACATGGGATGCAGTATATGAATGCCGTGAGAGCAACACAGCGTACCTTATCTTTATAAGTATACTTAAGAAAATATACCACCAGCATTTTCCAGTAACACAAGTAAAAAAGCCAAAGAGAGCGCGAAAACCTTGGTTAACGAGAGAACACCTGAGAATGGTCAAGCATAAAAATGCGTTGTATGCCAAATTTGTAAAATATAAAGATCTAAATATACTTGCAGAATTTAAGAGCTACCGGAATAAACTTACGTCTACGCTGAGGAAAGCTAAGTATTCATACCTAATAGATATGTTCGATGCTGAAACTACACTGCTGTCAGATGCAGCCTGGCGCAAGTTGAACTCTTTGGTGCGTCCCGGTACTCCTACGCTTACACTTGGCACCTTTAGGCATGGGGAAAAAGAGCTCTCCGGTGTTCCATTGGCAGATGCTTTCAATCACTTTTTTATTCAGCAAACGAAAGATAATGAACTCGATGGGAGTACCATTAGAAACTACGCTCAGTACGTGCGAGGAAACGATAGGATAAGTTCGCTGTTCTTGGCCCCGACTGAAACAACTGAGGTCTTCTCTTCCATCAATAACTTGAAGAATAGTAAAACGCTGGACGTAAATGGCTTCCAGATATTGCCCGTAAAATATGTACTTGACATACTGTGCCCGATTATTACCTATATTTATAATTTGATTCTCTCTACTGGGGTTTTCCCTACAGGAATGCAAATTGCTCGAGTGATACCCATTTTTAAAAAAGGTGATAAGAACCTATTCACAAACTACCGACCGATTTCTATACTGCCTGTGTTTTCCAAAGGCATCGAGAAAATAATACATCACAGAGTGACTTCTTATTTTGACGAAAATCACTTATTTCTAGATTTTCAACATGGATTCAGGAAGAAAAGATCTACAGACAGCACTTGTAACTCAAAAAGAAATTATAATTAAGGCATTCAGTGAAAACAAGCTCACCATGGGTATTTACATCGATTTTACTAAGGCCTTTGACCTCATAAATCATGATATTCTTCTTTTTAAATTGGAAAGGTATGGTGTGCGGGGCCTAGCGCTAACCCTATTACAATCTTACTTATCTCACAGAACCCAATATGTAGATATAAACACTGCATCCTCTTCTACCCTCCATATAACATGCGGAGTGCCCCAAGGAAGCAATCTTGGGCCTTTGCTATTTTTAGTTTATATAAATGACATCGTCTACAGCGCTAGTAATGTTCAGGTTGTGTCATTTGCAGATGACACAACTTTTTTTGTCACAGGTATTTCCGAGGCCGAGGTTGAAAGCAAAACAAGCGAAGCCCTTAATAAACTTCACTCATGGGCAGATGCAAACTGCTTGCGCATAAATCCGTCAAAAACACAAATTCTGTTATACCTCCCTAAGGAAAAGAAAATATCTAGGCCTCTCAAAATAGCCTTAAACAGCCAACCAATAGAGCTTGTGACTTCTGTAAAAACACTGGGCGTTATCTTTTCTCACAACCTAACTTGGAATGAGCACATAGAACACATTTGTTCGAAAGTTTCCTCCGCTCTAGGTATACTTGGTTGCTTTAGACATATTTTTCCAGTAAGGGTAAAGATGTTGCTCTACAACGCGTTAGTACTAAGTCATATCTAATACTGCAGCTTGGTTTGGGGAACAACAGGGGTAACAAATCTTCATAAATTGCATTTGCTGCAGAAAAAAGCCGTCCGGTCCATAGCAAATGTGCCATTCCTTTTCCCCACAAGAAATATCGTTATAAAGTATGATATCCTTCCAATCTTCGCGTTATACTTTTACAGGCTTCTATTATGCTATAAATACTCTTCACAACAACGTGACAATCTCTTTATTGTACTTGGACAACTGAGAGAAAATAACAGCTGCCGTAACACTAGATACAAAGAAACTTGGATCACTCCAACACCAAGAACTTACTCTATGAACCAGTCCTTAAGTTACAACCTTCCCCTCTTGCTAAACAAACTAATCCATGACAATTTTGATATTACCAGAAATTCAAAACACAATATCCGTGACTACTGCCGAGACAATTTCAATCTGTGAAAGAAGCAGACATGATTTTTTTGTATATTTTAGTGATGTAAAACATTTGCTTTGAGTACATGTGTGTATTGCGACTTTCGTTTTGCATGTGTGTTCGCGCTTCGCGTAAATGTGGATTTGCATCGGATATCCATGACATTACTGATTGATGTAAATGATGTGACCCTCGCCTTCCTTCTGTACTGCCACT
Organism: Amblyomma americanum; assembly: GCF_052857255.1. Lineage (NCBI taxonomy): Eukaryota > Metazoa > Arthropoda > Arachnida > Ixodida > Ixodidae > Amblyomma > Amblyomma americanum. The sequence goes on along the minus strand of NC_135504.1, from coordinate 120,159,152 downwards.
GTCTCAAGGAGTCGGGACCTCCAGTCAAGCTGTTACCACAGCTTTTAGACCCGGCTCCTCCTTTGTAAGAAAGGAAAATAAACTTGAACTTGAACTTGAACTTGATATTGTTTTTTTTTTGAAGAAAAGGCTGTTAAATGCGTGCTTAATTTTAATATGTTACACAGGCAGTGGCCCCAGTCTACATTATTTACAGTGATTATATTAACATTTTTTTGTTTTGAGTAGAGCTGATTTTATAACGTGCGTAGCAGAGAAAATTTTTATTGTTACAGAAGCGTGGTTCAGGTTGCCGAAGGTGACGTGAAATACAAGCTCTCCTGGAATAAGAACTAGGTAAATACCTGAATCCTCTAAATGCGTTTTCTAAGACACTGCTTTTACTTGAAGTTTTTGCACTGCAAAACAGTGCTCGCAGAACGCATAAAAAGTGCGGGAGCATTTTTTCGCAGTGCGAAAAATTGTGTTAAGTGCAACCAAGAGAGGGAAACAAAGAGTTGAGTTTAGTTTAAAATTTCTCTACATTTACTCCTTTGTGCCACTGTTCCTGAAATGTCACGCTAACATTACCTTCTTACTTACAATTTTATTTTTACTTTACTATTTGCTTCTTTTCAACCGCACTGAGCGCACAGCGTTGTGCTGCGCTTTCATTGCGCATTCAGAGGGCAGGGTATAGCATTTAGCTCTCTTGTTTTCTCGACTTATTAAAAAACTCTGCTTAATAATAATACTGACCTTAGCACCATTATGTTCCGCACGGAGTCCAGAAGTTGCATTGACGAGATCCTAAATGCAATTTCGGTAAGCTCAGACATACAGTAAAAGCAGAGCAAGATCAAATATGACTGCGGCAATTTGTAATCTTTAAAACAGTCTCTACGAGCGCCAATAGTACGTCAGTTTTCCGATAAGCCCTGTACTGTACACGGCTAATCGCCCTAGATATGAAAGTCTGGCTTGATGATCGCAGATTTCCAGGAGTTCGGGACAGCGCCAAGCCAATGCAGCTAAGCTGATGTGGATGATGTGGACACGATACTCTTGATTGTTTAAACCTACTCTAAACGCGGTGGTAGCCACAAAAAAAAGCGAGTAGCGCTCGCCCGAAATTCCTGCTAATGATGCTCAAGAAGAAATGTTTTAATCGTTGCAGTTGCAGATAGTACTAATCGAAACTGGCTATTGGAAGAAACAAAGATATATCCACAGGCCAGGAGACCGTCAACACCTTACACAGCATGGCTCTGTATGGCGAAATATTCAAGTGAGAGTCAGCTTGACACAGTCGGTCCCTCTAGTCTTTTTGTAACTGATAAGCAGCAAGAAAGTTTTTCTTTTCGGCAAAAAATTATGAATAAAAGATGCCGCTCAATCTGCCTGCGCCCTGTTGCAAGCAAAAGGTGCTCGCTCAGGACTACCGTAGTATGCCTCAAGGCTGCCACTTCTTCAGGGAGCCGCGGTGTACCGTCGAGCCTCCTTCTGCAAGACAGCGGATACAATTAAAACACAGAACGTGTTAATGAAAAGGACGCTGTAAGAATCTGCGATACGCGGAGGAAAGCAGGTAATTTCCACAAAAATAGGGGCGCGGAAAATAGACCCTACAAATCGATCGAGCTGAATTGAGGAAGCGACTAACCACACATCCGGAAAATATTTTTTTGAAGAAACTTGGGGTACAATGTTTATACAGATCAACTTGAGTCTATCTCCTATTGATACCTAAAATTCAATCCTAAATTTATTTATTGATATATGGCATGGGATTAGAACGGCATAACCTGTATTTTGGTTTTTAAAGCTGTGTCCCAAGTGCATACCAGTTTTCTTATCTGTTTCACCATTTGTAATTGTTTTTCGGATGCATGGCGAATATTAAATGATTGAATAGTAGACCGCTATGATTTTGATGTCTGATGCGGCAGTTTATGGCTATCGGTGCGGTATTTCAAAATAAATTCGTCGCAGACAGCGGTTTATGAGGTTCCCCAATGAAGGGAGATTTGGCTGTTGATTGTTCATTCTTACTTCTTGCGGTCCGCATTGCAAAGGGGACGTACTAATGCGCGCCATTAGTTGCGGTGGTGAAACCGCGAGCAGACACTGTGCAAGATAGGAATGCACAATTTTTCACGCACTGCCATTCCACTTGCCAATTTGTAGGTACCACCCTCGTGAGAGCCATTCGCGGCTGTTAATGCCAGGCGTGTTCGGTCAGCTTCCTGAGTTGAGTTCAGGTGTTGAATGCTACAGATGGGATTAGCCTTGCTTGTTCTGCCGGCAATTGCTCCACCATTGCGTCATTTCTATGTTAATAATGTCCTAAAACCTGTCGGATCTACCCCGCTATGCACACTGAGTCTAGCGCTTCCTCTCCAAATCCAAGTAAACAAGCGTGTCGAAACCAGCGCTGATGCTGTTCACTAAGCCAGGCGCCGCAGATTATTTTCACCCGTTTAGGAATTTCCTGTGCCGGGTAATACACTTCAATGGCATGGTCCTAGCTATCGCAGCTTTTAATACACCATCTCCGCTCTTTACCTGTGGCATCGGTGAACGCTGCTTCTTATTTGCGGAATCTAGTGTTACGACACTGTCGCGTAAAGAGAGGACGTACACAAAGGCACCGAAGATCTCGTGGGTCAATCCCACTGAAATTAAATTTTAGCCATTCATCCGACGGCACCCTAACAAAGCACTGCACAAGAAACTTTCTTGGTTGTCGGCTAATTTCTCTAAAGAAAAAAAGAGCCGCAAAAACTTTTTGTTTGATTTCATTAAACTTGTATTCACATCCTGAGCTTATAAGAGTGGAGAAATTATTGCAGGAATCTACGAAACTCCTGATTACTCGAAGGTTTCTGCATTATAACCAGCAAAGTTTCTCATGGACCTTTCAATTATAAACGCACAAGAGTGCTTCAAATAAGTGGTGCCAAGCTTCGGAAAACGATAACATGCTCTGCGGAGAATCGACTGGGACAGTGCTACAGGAAGTCTTCTTGACCATATGAGATCATCGTTCAAATGTTCCCAATCCGGTAATAACAAAGATCGTTTAACGACCCTTTTAATCACAAGCACTACAGAAAAAAATTCATTGAACAAGTTGGACACAAAGTTAAGAAATGCCCACTACTGCTTTTTTCTTCAAATTGACATTAAGGTTAGCCTAACTGCTTAGATAACATTAGGCGTACTAGACTTGAGAATTGACGCGTTGATATGCGTAGTCTTGTGGTGACGGTAGCACACTTAAGATATCCATGATGGCGTAAATTGTTAATACAAACCTCTTGTGAACAAACAGGTCCCCGGTCATTGCGATGGCTCTGCAATTACCACAGGAGATTTGTTTTGATGAGAGCAAGATGTTACAGTCGGAACGCGACCACGACATTGCTATCTTGTGGCAAAGCCCAGATAACATCTAGCCGGCTATAATGCTCACGCCTAGAATAATTAATCACAATTCTCCCAAAAGAAAGCACCAGTGCTCTCCGCAGAGCACAGGGCGAAAGCTTGTTAACGGCGCATTTGCGTTATCATTGTCCGGCAATCTTGCAAAATTTGAGGAAACCAAGATTGCTACGGGAAACGCACAGTCACATGTCAAATTTTAAATTTTATGGGCTTTATGTTAGACTGAACAAAAGTAATATAGGACGGTAAAGTTATTTAGAAGCAAATTAGTGAACTGGAAATCTATAAACTTGCTCTCAAACTTTGCGTTGAACATTTTCTTCGAATGTCTACGACAAAATTTTCATAAATTACATTTGCTAATTAGCAAATCTGACGTCTTAAAAATATGCCGACCTGGGAAGAGGCTGAATATAACCCTGCACCAGACGAGTCTTCGAACTGCTCGCTGTCGTGACACACTTTTGGGCACATACTAAGGGAAACATCCCGTGTAAATCGGCTGGCTGCTTCGTTCAAAACTTTCAGATGCTGAACAGAAAAGTCAGTTCTCTGGCTGGCAAAAAAGCTCAAGAATTGTGTCTTGTAAAGATGACGACGTTGTTCGCAGTGCAGGCGACCCTGCCTACATTGCGGCAGAGGCACACTACTCACCTCAGTAGAGGTGGTAATTCATGTCGTGAGACGCTTTCCAGCTCGCTCCATCCCCAAACCACCCGTCCAGTGAAAATAATGGTGCTGAAGCTTTCACGGGCTGAAAGTTTCGCATCATCAGCCGCCTTACTGATGTGAAAGCATTACATGGTTATGTCGCGTCACCAAAAAGTGTCCGCAAATTTCGTCCGCACAATTATGTCGTTCTGCGGAGATAAATGTGCAAAAATTTGATTGCGTTAGGAAGTGCGTGAGAAGATCTTGAAACGGGATAAGTTTGGTTGATGAGTTTTAATTGGTTAATAATTAAGTAGGATATTTAATATAAAAGTCGAGTTTGAAACAGGTTTTGTGATAATGATTTGAGAAAAACGATGCAAATACACGATAACGCTTATTCAGTATAAAAGTAAAATAAACAAAAATTAAAAATACAATAAAAACAAAATAAAAGCGTAAGGAAATTTTAAAACATAAAAAGAACATGAAATTTAAAAATGCAAAATGGAGGGAGAAAAAGAGGAAAGGGTAATTTTTTCGCATTTCCGCTCTTACGCAGACTCAAGTGCCATCCTGTGATTTTTCGTTACCACGTGTTTTTACACGAACGCGGTAATTTCTCGAGCGAGAAACGAAATAAGCCTTAGGAGGTTTCAGAGATGCCGAAGAGTTTCAGAGAGCACACTGATGCAGAACACTGACAATATCTGAATTGTGCCTTTTTCTTTCGTAAATGTCATTCTCAAAATTGTATCAATATCAGCAAACACGAACATCAAGCGCAAAAGTACATATTTTGGATCGAAATACACCAAAATTGGAGTGCTAGGCCCGAAAGAAACGAATGTTAAGCCTTTGGATCTTACTTTTGTTATATACTGAGTTTTCGCCTCCTGTTTTCATAAAGCGTTTGGGTGTGAAGTTTTAAATAATCCATTCATTGCGGAGCGGTGTTGTAGATCAGAGAATAAGGAATACCAAATAGGAATGACTTTAAGTTTCGCCCGGTATTCCATACATTGTGTATCAATATTGCGTTGTATTTTTTAGACTTTTTCGGATCCTGTGTCCCTGTTTAGAGGTGTTCTCACCTAATGACTTTACCGAGTTAAAACATCAGATAATCTAGCCCGTCCTTTACTATTCTTAAGCACGTCGCTTATCGTTGCTAGGGACTAATTTTGTTTGAGGCCGTACTGCGCTCATCGGACCATGTATGCATGCTTCCACTGAGTACAATAGTTGCATTTCTTTATGAGTTACGGTTGAGACCCACAACTACGGTTCTCATCAGCGCTTTGAAAGAGCGATATTGTACCCAAAGTAGATAAACTCGGTAGCCCTTGCATCGAACGCAGTTTTTCGCATTGACAGCTCCAATGTTTGCCGAGTGCGGCATAAGTTAGTGAACGCTTCTGTACTAAACTGTGCGACGGTATTAATTTCGGCATATTGATATATTTGGATGAGAACCTCCAAGTGGTCTTCCGTGTTTTGTCTGTACCTGACGCAGGCAATGCGATAACTGACCCGTTTATTCCGTTAATAAAGTCAGCCACGCTTGCCGGCATTACGTATTGCCTCAGCTCTAATCAACCCACTCAAACAAAGCCTCTAGGCAGCTCCGTGTTAGCGCTGGTAAATCCAGTCCCATCAAGAGCACACAAGCAACACAAGCGTGCATATGCGGATTGGCATCGCACAGCAAGCTAAGTCGGAACATATATACACAATTGGATGATTTTGTGTAAGGCACGCGGAAGACAAAAAAAATAAAAGGCTGGTTAAGGGGACACTTGGAACAGGCATGCTCAGCTATTTACTGTGGAAGACTAACCGCTACTCTCATGCAGAAACTAATTTTAACAGCTCACAGACAGTTTATCAGTCTCTGGACAATATAAATCTTTTCAATCAAGGCGGAAAGCTGGGCTAGTTGGTGTTTCATCATGAATTAAAAGACTAGCGCATATAACAGAGACTTTGTCTGTGTCTCTGTTATATGCGCTAGTCTTTTAATTCATGATAAATCTTTTGCAAAGGCAACGATGTCTCGAATGAAGTCTACACGTATAGCCTAGATTAAAATATTTAGAAGATGTGTACAAAGCGTTGTCGATAAAAAAAGGCGCAAAATTCTCAAATTGCTTTAGCGAATTCACATCAAGCAAAGTCGTTCAAAGGAGCTCCTGGATATGCATCCCGTACGATGCATTGTTGTCCAGTGTTTCGGTCGGAATAAGAACACTTCAGAGTTCAGAGTTTTTCATCGTGATTTAATTTTTGTTTGTAGTAAGTTTTTGGCTTGCTCTCAGGGTTCGCTATCTAAAAGATGTTTGGCAGTAACTTGCTCACTCACCCGCTCTGTATAGTGAACATCAGCAGCGTCTGCTACTTTTTGCTGCACGTTTTGTTAATTTTTGTCTTTTTTATTCTGCTGCCATGCCCCTGCTGTCATGGCCTTGGTTTATTTTTGTAATATTACGTCTTTTATCGACCTAATGAACCTACTACTAGTATTGCGATAAACCTGGCCCAATGATAAAAAGAAATCAGGCGACGTAGAACTGAACATTACCTAGAAAACCTTAGTATGACCTCTGTATACACGCTATGAGCGGTGAATTATGTCAAATAACTTTGGATTAATAACTATCAGTTAAGAGGGACGTTTTATTTCCGCTAAAAAAAAGAGAAGGTAAGCTACTGTTCACTTTAATCCGAGAAAAGGGGAAATTTTCTGGATGTATTACGGACGTCACCTTAGGTCTGCTGCAAAAAAGAAGTGGTTAGTGCTTTCTGAGGGAAGAAAATGGCGCAGTAACTGTCTCACTTCTAGGTGGACCCTTGAACAGCGCCGTGAGGAAAGAGATCAAGGTTGGATGGGAAGAAGAAAGAAAAAAAGAGCTGCCATACGCGTGGGCTCCGGAATAATTTCGACCACCCCGTGATGTTTACTGTGCGCTGACATCGCAGAAGACACGGGCGACATTTGCTTTTCACCTGCATCGAAACACTTCCTTTCGCAGAGAGGCGGCTTGAAGTGACGACTAAGCGCAGAGATTTATGATTTTCGGAAATTGTGCGTAATAAGCTCTCAATAGATTAAAGCTGTTCCTGGGACATGCCACGATAACTAGCGGCAAGAAAATCTAAGGAGTGAAGAGTCAAGGGTAGAAAAGACAAGCAACTTAGCCAAGCGAAGGCAATGGTTTTTTACCCTGCGTTGGGACAATGGGGTGGGAATATAAAAGAGAAAGGCTGAATTAAAACTGAAGAATGTACACCGAAGTCAAGGTCTATCGCTCAGGCACGACGGCCTGCAGAAACGAGACGGTTCCCAATGGAGCCCACGGAGACAGCAAACGCTGCTGCCAACATCAGATGGCCATGGTATCTGTCGGCGGCCGGCGGTGAAGGTGAAAATATTCCAGTGCGCAGGACAGCGGATGACATGGCAATACCAACAGCTTTAGGCGTCCTGCAGAAAATACGGCGTGCACACGAGCATTATTTGTTCGTATAGTACCTAGACGCACTTCATGGCCATACAATTTGTAGAACCTTTCCGCTGGCCTAGTTCTCAGCTTCTCTCGAGTGAAATGCTAAGAAAATGGGTCTGCTACTACAGCTTGCGTAAAGAAAGAGTTTATATTAGGAAGGCAGTGAGGGTAACTAAGGAATGTCCGTTTTGCTGCCTTGCACGTGGTGAGGGAGAAGAAGGGAGTGACGGAAAAGGGAAATAGGAAGTCACAGCACAGTAGGGAACGTGTTCATAGGAGTCATTACACTTTGCCCACACTTGGTATGCACGCAGATAATCAATAATGTTGTGCTGAAGCCGGTGTCCGTCATATATTTGAAGAGCGCCTTGGGGCGTTTTCAATTTTTTTCTTGTTTAAAAGTAGCTGAGGGATGGTCTGCTAAAATCTGGCCTGGATAGCTGGCTGTGTCTGAGCAGACGAGTTCCACCCAGGTACAGGCAACCGCACATAGAGTAGTAGTGCTACATTCTGGAAGAATCTTTAAGTTCATAATTTATTCACCTTGAATGCTAAAGCAACACAAAGTAATATAGACAAATACTGACAAGCACAATTCTATCCGTTTGAGCGGTACAAAACAATGTACAGACATTCAAACCATTTCGAAGGAACCACGTGAGTTTACCATTGACCATTTTGGTTAAGAATGCAAACCGCACATAGAGTGGTGGTACTACATTCTGGGAAAGGCTTAATGTTCATGATTTACTCTCCGTATATTCGAAAACAATTTAGACAAAGTGATATAGACAGAAATACCGACAAGCACAATTATGTCCGTTTGAACGCTACCAAGCAGTAGACATTCATGCCATTTAGAAGCAACAATATGAGTTCATCATTAACCATTTTAGTTCGGTATATACATGCAGTAATCTTATTTCTACAGCTGCGCGAAATAATGCGCGAAAGTTGCCCATCTTTGAGCCTCGATATCTCGGGGATGCTTCAATGCACGCCGTTGCAATCATTTGTGGAGCGTAAGCCTAGCCTTTAAGCACGCTCCTACGGCAGCCGTCAGTTTCGTATCTAGGAGAGAAAATAAAAAAAATCATACGCTTTTCAAGCCCTTCCAAGCGTCTGTACTGTCACGTGGTAAAATCGCGAGGGTGCCATTGGTCGCCGCGGCCCGAGACTTGTGGTGGAGCCTGCTGACAGGTCAGCATCTCGCAGACTACAAACCCGTCGCTCACCGTTGCATCTGTGCCGCTCTACTTCAGGATGACCAGTTCAGGATGCCCAGTCCGAACAAGCGCCATTTCCGTGATCGGAAGTACAGCACGAAGCATGCACCAACTAGGCCCAACAGAAGTGTTACAAAGTCCAAAGGTAGGCGCAAGGCGAAGCAGAGAACGACTTCTGCGGAAAGCGTCCCCGACCCCCGACCCGCTCGGCCTAACAACGACAACCCCTCTGACGAGATCGACGCAGCGTTCAGCTTTGTCAGCGCTTCCGAAAAGAAGATCGCGTTCTTCGAAAAAAGATAATAGACAAAGCGACCACGGCTCTGCAAACGTTGTGGTGCGCGACATCGGTGCGTTGACAGCACTAGTGAACGGTGCACCGTGCCCAACATATGCAGAGCGCCAACTCGCTGTCTGTAAACCGGTCAGCAAACGCAAGGGACGGGCGTCCTTCCTTGAACTGCACTGCGAGAACGTAGCATGCCTTGCGACTGTTCTCTCGTCAACGTATATGTCGAGGCGGGCTACAAGAAGCGACGACGCGAGTGTGGAGCAAGGCTTTGACGGCGGGAGCTCGCGCGATGGTTTTGCCTCAGACGTGAAGGCAGTGGTAGCTGCTCGCGCAATAGGAGTTGTGTATGAGCAGATCGTACGTTTTTGCGTGATCATGGGCCTCCCGAAGCCTATGCACCATAAGACGTTTAATGCGATAACCAAGAGGGTCCATGCAGCTGCCATGAGTGCTGTTGTCAGAAATCTGGAGAAGTCCCGAGAGGTAACGAAAAACGAAGGGGATGGCATGGATACAGCAGTCATGTTTGACGGTACATGGCAGAAAAGAGGCCATAAAAGCCACAATAGAGTGGGCATCGAAGTTGCTCTAGACACAGGACTCTGTCTTGATTTTGAAGTATTGGCAAATTATTGTCATGGATGTAGCCGACACAAGGAGCTGCCCGGCGAGGAAGAAATATGGCAGGCTTTCCATGGCCCTGTGTGTGAAAAGAACGTTGGCTGTTCCTCACATGCTATGGAAGCAGAAGCGGCACAAGGATTTGGCAACGAACACTTTTCTGTGAGACGCCCCTCCGCTTCACGAAGTTCCTCGGTGACGGAGACAGCAAAGCATACATTGCCGTTTGCGATGCACAGGTGTATGGTCTTCTGAACATCGAAAAGCAGGACTGCACAAACCATGTTGCGAAACGTTTAGGAAGTGCCCTCCGCCAGCTGGAAACACCGCTACCACATGGACAAATGGACAAAAGCTGAAAGAATCAGCTGTGACAAAGTAACAGACCTACTACCAGATAGCTGCGACTAGCAATCGAGGCAGCATTCAAAAGCTGCATTCTGCCATATGGGCAAGTTATTTCCACTCTTGCTCTAGTGATGGGGCTAGCAGCCACAAGTTTTGCCCCGAGGGACCAGAGTCGTGGTGCAAACACAGGCAAGCTGAAGCCCTCTGCTAGCCTGCACCCAACCAAACACCATTCCTCACTAAAGCCCAAGGGAAGGCAGTCCTTCCTATATATAAGCGGCTGACAGATGAGAAGCTCTTGGCTCACTGCATCCAAGGCAAGACGCAGAAGGCGGCAGAATCTCTCAGCAGTATAATCTGGCTGCTTTGCACAAAGACTAGGTTTGCGTCATGGACTGTTGCCGGGATGGCCACAGCACTTGCAGTGCTATGGTTCAATGAAGGGCACGCTAGCTTTGAAAGGGTGTTAGAGGAGCTTGATGTGCTCTCAGGTCACCAGCTACTAATGCTTACCGACTCTCAAAATGGGAGGCGGATCAAAAAGATGTCTGTCTGCCAGACTGGTGAGGCACGAGCCCACCGTCGCAGTATGGCAAAAAGGGCTCGTGTTGAAGACTCGAGTTGCAAGGACAGGGAAGGTCTTACGTATAGTGCTGACCAGTTCTAGTGATAGTGAACATTTGCAGGACAGCCCATTTCTCATCTTGGCAAAGTTTCATGCATAGCGAATTGATTTTCAGTAAATACACATCTTTCAAACTTTCAATTGCTGTTTTCTCCTTTCGCATTTTTTGGCAATTTTCAAAGATTGTGCTCACAATTTTTCACACTTCTATAGGACTTATTTTAACAAAACTTGGCACACTAGTTTTTTAATATTCACAGCATACCAGTATCTTTTTATAATAACAATATACTTATCATATCATTATGCTAATTGGGGCTAACTTATTAGAAGCATAGAGAATAGAAGCATTGCAAACTAGAAATTTTTTATTATACTGGCTGCTCCCGCAAAAAAAAAAAAAACTGTGGCTAGTTTTCAGTGTTTTACAGTTATTATGAAGTAGAATAAGCTGCTTTTTCATGTTCCTTCTTAAAATTAATATGTTAGAAAGTGTGCACAACAGTCCCTTTGTTTTCTAATTTAAGAAAACACTGAACAAACTCCAATGAAGCTACAGAAAAACCAATTAGTGTTTTGAAAAAGGCAGGAAAAACTCTATAAGCACACAAAATTTCATTGCCCTATAGGACTTATTAAAAAAAAAGTGTCTTCTAGTAGTATCTCTCTTTGGCCATTTTTTTGGGGGTATGTACATTCAGTAACCTTATTTCGACAGCTGCTCTACTTACGCGATTCAAAAAACAAGATATCTTTGGGTTTCTGCTTCTGAATTTCAGGCGTTCTGTGTCATTGCTAATACATTTTCTGGACTATCAACTGTCGTTTTGAATGACGGGTTTAGCGTGACATGCTTAAATTACATATCAGGGAGAAAACCAGCGAGAGAAGTAAATCAAGACACCAATACCAACGTGAATGCAGCTACTCAGGAACATTAAAAAAAATGACAGAAGTCGACTCCATAAATGCTTGTAGTTTGTCTTTTTTTTTCATGCGGCTTGTAATGCTTTGGTTAGTACGAATTTGGAGTGTTAAGCTTCATTGACGAGATTACGGAAAATAAATAAAATATTAACCTCGTGGAAGATCTCTTAGTAAAGAAAAAAACAATGCTGCAAGGAACCTGGCACGCAAGACGGCAGGACATGCCAACGAGTTGTGACATTGCCAGTTACATGCGTGCTAGTTTCTTTCGTACCCTGAAGTGTGCTTCAAATTGTTCCTCATATCATGGTAGCGGGAGAGAATATAATTATTTCTCATTTTGGACGGAGAGGAGTTATTGGAACTAAATAAAAAACTAAAAATTTGCTCTTACATCCGAGGAAAATGTCTCCTTCTATCATTCTCACATCCTGATGTGTGAGCTTCAGCTGCATCCTTCAGCAGCCTGCAAATAGGCACTCCGGACTTCTGACAGCATACCACAGCTAGGAATGAGGAAGTGGTTAGTTTGTGCACACGTAGAAGCTCTAGACTGTTTTCTTTCATGCTTCTATTATACTTGTGGATGAAGGTTTTTGTTTCTTTCCTATTATTATTCATTTGAAACGGTTCGTTCTGACACATGCGGAAGAGGAAAAGAACACCTAATGACCAGACAAGACTATAGCGTTGGGGGTAGACAATGCAATCTAAAAATCTAGGCGCCCAGACAAAAACTCAGGAAGCTATTAAAGGTTCTGCAGAATAACGAGGGCTTATTAGCGATCTCGAGTGTGTGGCCGGAACCGTCATACAGGCTGTGCGCAAAAATCTCGTTTGTTTCAAAAGCCCTCACTTCCGGCTTCAGAATATGCAATGTAACGGCTGCTTCAACATTCTATCCTTCCTCTACGGGCTCCATCGAAATCGCTCCGCTTATTTAGATTGGTCGTCTCTCTCGTAACAAGGATATCGTCCTCTTTTTTTTCGCCCCCCTGTGCAAATGTGGGCGCTTGAATGAGGCCAACAAGTCAGCGCCATCACCTGCAATCTTCTTGATGGATCCACTGTTTTGAATACCGCTTTACAGAAAGTAATGGTGATTGAGTGCTATCATTCTCCTCACTGGCTCGCCGTGAGGAATAGCGCCAAATCCCACTTGTTTTAACAAGGAAATTCACATTACGTGACTTATTTTGAACTGCCCATTGCACAGTAGTTTCATTAGCTTGTAGAGAAAAAATCCACTTCCACGCCAGGAATCCTGGAAAATGGAGAACCGTCCATTTATGTGTCGCCCCCTCGCAGCTTGTCTGCGTCTTACACAAGCCAATCTATTACTTTAGCCACGCAATAAACACTCATGCACTCACGACGTTTTCGAAATTCTTAGCTTATAGCGGTGGCTCTGATTTTTCTGTATAAAGCACTGACTCCATTTCATTTCCAATCTGTCTTCATAAAGCTGCTTCTTTGAGCTTTCCAGGTCGATGAATTCAGCGGAAAAGAAACTGCTTTCTTTATTCGAGGCATAAGAACCATTAAACTGAATATAAATAAAGTAATTTGGAAAAACTTACCACATACACTTCATAAGAAACTACTGGCCTTTTATATCATAATTAAATACATAACTGTACTAATCTACACACCGAGCGGTGCGTTTAGGTAGTGTTTGAAGGAAACTTATCAGGTATCAAGTCAAAATTTCGATAAAAGCTGTTTCTGCATCGCACTGCGGTGTAAAAGATTACGTACGGCGCTCAAAATGCTTTTATCTGCTGTCACAGCGTATTTAAGTGGAAAGACTGGACGCAACGAAAAACAATCTTTTTTTCTGGAGATAACAATGAACTCTTTCTCCATACTTCAGTACCGATCGAGGTACAGATAGACATTGCAGAGGTTTTAGTTATTAAATGTAATGAAATACAAGTGATTTCTTTTCTTTTTGCTTTTTCTCTGAATATCAGCTTGTACAGTAGCGTTCAAAAAAGATCAGCACAATGACGTCAACGGAGCGGCGAAAATCGCACCAGGCGGCTGGCGCGGCGCGTGTTTAGCGAGCATACCTGCCACTTTTGTTATCGGCGTGTTCGTAACCACAGCGCCGAGCATTACTAACTGCCGTACATGTGGCACGTCACTAGTGCTAATCTTTTTTACTCGCGACTGTACCGCACATAGTTCAGGAAGGAAAAAAGCCCATTTGTTATGTAAATTTATAATCTTTAGACAGGGTAATTTTTCACAACGCTGTTTACTTCCTTTTGTTAATTATCAGAACCAGGTGAAAAATGCCTCTTTTCATTTTTGCCCGTAATATAGAACTTTTCTTTGTGTTGTAAAATCCTTTGCTACATACTATAAATATGAATGCGTCTTTAATCAGTCAGGCGCAGCACAGAGCTAAGCGCCGCCATAAATTACGGTGAGCTATTGTCTGTGGTGTAATAAGCTTCATGCTTGTTTTATCGGACATGAAAGAAAGCTATAAAAGAAACTTCGAACACAGCAAGTGAGTTCAGAGTTCGCCTTCACTAAGTTTGTGAAACAGTAGGCTCCATTAATAAATTACCTTCATGTGGAAGGCCGGACAATAAGGTTCATTCAAGTTAGTATCTGTAGAATAGTGATGTATGTAAGCGCAGCCCTAGAGACACGAAGAAAAAACAGAACTTTCTTGGAATCACAGAAGTTCAAAAACATTGTTCCTGAGCTGTAGCTCAACGCTCAGGTGCATGGCATGACTAAATACTTCCATGATTGAAAAAACAAAACATAGTGAGTGGACATCACCAAAGATGTTCATACCAAAATTTCGTGGCAGTGCTTCAACAGAAGCCAGTGTACACGACATGCTCATGGAGGAATTATCTGCTAACGCGCGTAGACTGGAAAAAGGTTCAAAATCGCTCACGAGGTCGCAAACTTCAATTGACGTTTCATGCGAATACCTGATAATTATTATGTATAGTGCAAGGAACAAATATACATCGCCACGGAAAAAAAAAGCGCACAAAAAAGAGGGAAATTTTTTCAGCATTATGGGCTTCGGGCAGCAAGCAAACCTCCCCAGTACGACATTGGCGCAAAGGAAACAGTGCAGAGCAAGCCTTGCTTTACTGCCACTGTCAGCAGAAGTTCTCCTTCCTTACGCTACATTACAGCTCACCCGATGCACCACGTTAAACTTTATACAAGTCATCTTGCACTTTCCCAATTTTTTCCATTAAACTAGTCTATATGTCTCAATTTTTTTCTTTAAGGAAATAAGTTTTCTATGCCCTGCAATGCATTCAAGTGAATATATGTTTTCTGCTCGCCCGAACAAGAAGCGTAATTTGTCATTTAATGGCCCGATATAAATTTATTTTTTATTTTACTTATTTTACAATACTTCCGGCCGCCTTTCAGCGGCCAAAGCAGGAATAGGCAGAGTACAGTGCATTAGCCGCCGCGGTGGCTGAGTGGTTATGGCGCTTTGCTACCCGCCCGAGAGACGCGGGTTCGATGCCGGCCGCGGCGGTCGAATTTAGATGGAGGCGAAATTCTAGAGGCCCGTGTACTGTGCGATGTCAGTGCACGTTAACGAAGCCCATGTGGTCGAAATTTCCGGAGCCCTTCACTACGGCGTCTCTCATAGCCTGAGTTGCTTTGGGACGCTAAACCCCTATAAACCAAACCAAGTACAGTGCATTAGTAAACAGACATGCACGCGGTATACATTGGGTTATGGCAGAAAAATAAACAGAAGAAAAGATGCGACAAGATACATTAGACACGAGGCCTGTGCATAGTTTACAAAACTGCAGGGCAATTGCTAGAGAAGATAAGGGACCGCCGCCGATTATTCACAGGAGAAGAGAACATTACATGCACACCAGTCACGAGAAGGGATGCAATGCAAGCAAAAATGTTTCAGCTGATTTGGATTCGGTAACGTACGTCGGGAGGCAGTCCGTTCCATTCGAGGATGGATCTCGGAAAAAAAAAATAGCGATTTGAGTTTTTATTTACATTGAGGCATAAAAAGTGTTTTGGTATGTTTTCCTCGAGCAGGTTTTGTAGTATTATACTTCACGTAATCATTAAAATCCAGTCTGGTGTTGCTATTAGTGATATTGTTCAGTAGTTTTATGCGGTGCGTTTTGCGGCGCTGCTAGAGCTGTGGAAGGCCCTATAGCGCAATAAGACTGCTCGCTCAGATGTGCCTACCGTAGGCATCATAGATAAATCGGAGCGCTTTACGTTGCACTCACTCAATATGGTTGATTTTTGTCTTTGTATGCGGGTCCCAGACGAAGTCGGCATACTAGAGTAGTGGACGTGTGAGGGCTCTGTAAGCAACTAGTTTTGTCTTTGACGTGCAGTGTTTTAATTTGTCTTAGCGTCCAGATCCTTTGAGTGATGCCTTGGACTGCTTTACATTTTGTTGTAGTAAATTTAAATATGACTACCTTATATTTACTTACATTTTATTCGAGCATAAGTCCTAAATATTTATATTGGCTAACAGATGTAATTTCGTTATTGCGAATCTTGTCCTATAAGCCAAGTGGATTTTTTTTTGGCGCGATATATAGCGATTGAGATTGTGGTTCATATTGCGATTCGTCTGCAAAGTCATACGTCCTCCAAATTCTTTCTGAGTCGCACCTGCGACTGCAGGCGCAGAATCGAACAAAGCCAATCTGGAACGAAACAGAGGATGTGAATGTACAAGGTGTACCAACCGGAATAGTGGGCAGCGATAGAAACAAACGGACGAAGGGCCAAAAAAATTGCAATCGCGGCACGACGAGGCTCAAAGAGAAGTCTGCCGGACCTGAATTTCATAGCGAATCAATACCTATGAAGTGCACCGTCGCAATTGGTGCCCAGATAACTTGAATTGAAATAGCGCAAACTCATCAAGGCGATAAAGAAAAGAAGAATCGAACAGAGTGCAGTGCCCGCGGGAGATAAAAGATAATCAGAATTCTGAAGACCAGTCACGCTGGCTTGAATCATGATAAAAAGCAGAGACACATTTTCGGGTGCCTTGGCACTGAATTTTTGATTTTTGACATGGCTTGTTGAAATGAAACGTTGCCCGTTGATAGAGGAGTAATAAGATAGATCTTTAGCAACGACTTTTGTTACTGGACGGTTTTGTACTTGCACCAGTGTTGTTTGTAAGCCGAGACCTGGTCCGTCTGACATTCAAGTACGTCACATTTTCATGTATAACTGTGACAAGCACGAGTTCAGCGCTGGATTTGAAAAAAGGAGAATTTCCAAAAAAGACACGTGTAGAATGCCGCATGTGTCCTCAATTGTATTACACTGCAAATGCTGTGCGCATTGTTTTAAATATGCCACGCAAGAATTACTTCTCGCGCATGCTCCAGACCTACCATTTGAAGATTCATAGAGACCTCGTTTCACTTGGACAGGATGGGAATTAAGACCCCTCCGCGGCGTCGCAGGTCTTACCGCCGCCTTAGTCAGTTGATCCGGACCCGCTCAGGACTTAGGGCCGAGGGTTAATTAGTGTGTTCATAGAAAGTTGTGACCAAGTACTGCACTGGGGTGATCAAATGCTGCCTGGTGACGAAGTGCGTGGTCAGTTCTGGTCACGGAGATCAGGCAACAGCCCAGGCCTGGTTATGCAATTCCATCGACACGCGCTTTTTTTCTTTCAAAGCCGTTGG
This sequence comes from Amblyomma americanum, assembly GCF_052857255.1. Lineage (NCBI taxonomy): Eukaryota > Metazoa > Arthropoda > Arachnida > Ixodida > Ixodidae > Amblyomma > Amblyomma americanum. The sequence continues at coordinate 120,141,834 of NC_135504.1, read as the reverse complement.
AGAATTGCGTTACAAAGGGATTCAAACCGCGGTCCTTCTGCACGCCACGAAGATGCTCTAACTTTATGTCATTGCTGCCACCTGCCCAAACATTTAGTGTTCTCCATGTCCACAGCACGTAAACTGTTTTCCTCGACTAAAACTCCCTCCGGAAACACTGGGGTTTGTAGTTGGAAATCGGCTTTGCTTAGCAGTGAATATAATGCCGTGGTAGAAACGACCTTCCGAAGGGAAAAGGTGCGGACTTGCGGCGAAAGAGTACAGCCGTAACATTTAAATATCAGCCGAACTGTCTCACGAGTGTCCTGATAATTCTTTCTGTAAAATGAGGAATAGGAAGGGGATCAAGACGCCTTTGAAAACAGATTACCTATTTCTGCAAAACCCCCAAGATTAAAACAAGGAACGCCTTCTACGCAGGTCCATAACTTTAAAAAAGGCTTTGTTTCAGCTTCTGCTTCATCATTCGCAAAGCACATTCAATTTTTACTGCTTTGTTCTTTTCATTTTTATTTGACTGGATTGTATTAGGCATATGTTGCTGATAACCATTGTTACACAGCAATTGAAGCTCGCGTTCCACGCTATCCCCTCCTTTCTTTGCGCGCGGGCATCGTCAATTTCTTCCTTCATGCCAGAAGGTGTACCGCATGAGAAGCTCTTTCTTGACGTCAGCTGGCCGACCATGTATTTCAAGAGAGCAACCATTCGACTTTCCTAGAAACCAACACCATCAATAGCAGTCGCGTACCGCTTCCCGCGCTCTTTCCAAGTGGTCCCATTTACTATTGATATCATTAAGGTTATTTTAATTCCATCGATCACCACAGCGTATTTCATAACAACAGCTGACGTGGTTCAGTGTTCCTTGCAAACCCCTCCCCCCCCCCCCCCCCCCCCCCGACACTCCTTGGCTGAGAACAAAAGCCGCGACCTTCACATGTGAGCCAGACTGCCTTATCTTTCTTGGTCATGCTTTCAGTGTCCTTCATTTCTAACGACCACTAGTTTCCTGCTGGTTTTTCTTATACTAATTTTTCTGGACAACTTTTAGTTTTTCTTCTTTCTTCTATATAAGAGTTCACTTGGCAGGATCGTCCTTTATGGTCAGCCACCGTCTGGGTTTGGTGGATCGCCTTTCTCACACTTTATCTTCCTGCATTTCTTGACCATCTTATCCCCTCGTTCACACCAACTCCACTCCTTAAGTGTGATGTAATGCTTTTTTTTTAATCCCCGCTCTCTAATATTTTGGCTCAGCTTTACGCATCCCCCGCAACTCACCCCCCCCCCCCTGCGTTTTTCTCCTCGATAAAGGCCTTCTTATGTTGTGCCAAGCGTTATATGAGAGAACTTGTTGCTGATATGATGTGTGAGCTATTCTATTTTAATTTACTACTTCCCTTGCCTCTTTTTCAGGTCAGATGAAGGATAGAGGCTGGTCGAGGATAAACAAGGACATTTCATAATACACTGAACAGCATACCGTCATGACAGCTGGCATTTTGCGGGAAGCACAGTACAACCTTTCTCCAGCCAATCATGTATTTTAAAAACAATTACTGCTTCAACGATCATATGAACGTTCGTAAAGTATGTTGTAATAGCTGTAAAAACATTTCTACAATTTTTCCGCCTATATATACATCGGCCGCCGTATTTATCTTGCTTCAGAGCAAAATATATCCTTCACACACGATTATTACCAATGCTCTGGAAGCATTGCAAAATAAAGCAGCCAGATTCACACTGTCATGTTGCTCACGCCAGCAAAGCGTATCAACACTGACGCACACCCTAATCTTAAACTTCTTGTTATTATGCGTAGAAAGTTTGCATGGTGGTCATCTTTCATGGGCTATACCATAGTTACCAGCCATTCTCCCGAAGTGATATATTTCCTGCGTCCCATTGATCAACTCGCCTGGATCGTGCCCATAAAGTTCGCCCGATCTTCGCTCGCACAATAAAACATCACAAGTCACCACTGGCATTGACAAAAAATGAAAGGAATGCACTGCCATACATCATAGCCAGCCATACCGAATCATCCTCTTTTCAAGAAGCTTTTCTAGCAATTGTCGACCCAGAAAAAGCGTTACACAGTGCCTGATTCCTGTGTGGGCTATGAATTACTTTTCATTTTACCTGTAGTTTTTTGCTTTGCTAATGTTCTGGTGTTCCTGTGCTATGCTGAAGAGTGCATGCCTGAGTTTATTTTATTTTGTTTACCAACGTGTTTCTGCAGTTCTTTAACCTTCTCTTACGCCAAAATATTACCTGAACTTGGCCTGCTGTACATTTCTTGTAATTAATTATTGGGTGCTGCTTCCTTTAAAATATTCCTCACCCCCCCCCTCCCTATCGTAATGCCCAGTTCTGGACATGTAGGCTAAATAAACAAAAATACGCCCGTTCTAAAGACAGTTTGGTTGCCCCCACTGCAACTGCAACTACCTGAAATTTTGTGTGACCGTAACTGGGCATTTTCTTTCATCCTGAACTCGGAACGTCTGACTGTAATATTCCGAGTTTTTGTGTAATTATAGCAAGTAATAAATAGTGGAGGGCACAAAAATCACGGGAAACCATCTTTCGAGGTAGGAGCTTCTCTTTTCGAACGCCAGGTCCTGCACGCAGCCCGCCAGTAATATTCATCAATCCAAACAAGTGTATTTTAGAACCGACAAGACGGTGCGCGGCGTAGCGTACGTAAATATTCCCTCGAGTGGGGTTGTTATATTTAATACTGGAACCACAACTGGCATCTACACAAAGGTAGTAATGCGCGAAAAAAAAATTCCCCCAAAATATTATCAAATGTTCCAAAAGATATTCAAGACCTATAGTCTTCAACTGCAGACAAACCAACAATAGAGACCACAGTACCTCACAAAGCTCCCCGCCTCCATTTAAGCAGTCCCAAATCCAACCCTCGGCGCACATTTAAAAACGCCCCCATCTCTGCTTAGGTATCCCCTATGGTTTCTAGTTAAGTATCGAACTGGAGCTTACTGAGAGATGATGCCGACTGCCACCTTCCTCCCGGAAAGAGGTCAGGAGGAAACCAGATCTCCTGCCTTCCACAACTCAATTCGGTGGTGCATATGATTTTGATCTGCACATAATGCTGGCCTGGTTATGCACTGCGTCATTGAGATTGCACGAGGAAGTGAAAATCTAATTGGGCTTTTAGCAGTGCTGGTATAGGCCACGTAAATGTGAAGGTTCATCCATGTCGCCCCAAGCAGCGTTATACTCCATCTGACGACTGATATTTAAGGGTTCATAGCGAACTGTGGGTTTCATTTTTTAAATGGTCGACCAGGAGGAATGCAGCTGACTTTCTTTACCAGAGAGAAAAATAGAGGTTTATTCATAGGAAGAGCAAAGAGGTCGGGTGGAAAAATAGATATCTGGCCGGCTACTTTGTAAATTCTTTACCAGAATATCTTTTTTACCGCCACTGTGTAATTATATATAACCCTTTTATGCACGCGAGCTGCCGAACGCACCTCCTGCAGACGCGGCCTCCGCGATGAGACCGGTGCTGCAAATTTTCGTTGCACATCATATTTGGATTTTCAGAATCCTGGGAAATGTACCCTCGTGCTTCTGGTGGTGTGCAAGTAATGGGGTCGCCTGGATTTTAACCATTCCCAGCGCTAGAATTTTATTGGTGCGTAGGACTGTTGAGAAGTCTTGCAATCGGGTTGTACAAAGCGCTGAAAAGTAGTATATTTCAGACCTAAAACAGCACGCTCCATAACTAACTAAGGCTTTGGGGTCTAATGTGCGCTACGCCTGCATTTCCCCACAGGGAGGTGACATGCTGGGTTCGCCTTGTTTTGTTGTCATGGGTAAACAAAGAGTGTTGTCACTAAATAAATTTTATGAACTAGTTGAAAGTTGTTTGTGTTTCACGGCGTCGAATATGAGATCGACTATGTGGTCAAAGCCAATTTAAAGCGAAAACTGGTCTAGCAGTGATGCTTCCTCTCTGGCCGAGTTTTTATTTTGTAAGTAATGACTGATTCGAACGCATGCTGTACACGCCACATGTAAAACGCTCTCCGTTATCACCTACAGCCCGGTGCTTGCGAAGGGAGCCTGCCCTTGCCTCACTGCAGCAGGAGCTCTTGCCGGCTGTTGCATCCTTCTTGAGATTATCGTACTGGGCGAAAAAGCAGCAGCTTGATTTGACCGTTTTTTATTTTGTTGGCGTTGCCAATTGTTTTTGCCCCTGTTCAGGAACTGTCCACGTTGCGTTTTTATGCCTTGGCTTCTTATCTCGTTTCTGGGGGCTGCTTTTCTGGCGTGAAAGCCCCGGTTCCGAACGCTGAACGCCAACCATATATTTTAAAAGTGAGCATGTCCCGTATAAATGTACAAATTCGCATTGTGACAGTAGCAGTGCTGTATAAAGTTTCCTCTTGCTTGAATTTATGCATATATGGTGTATGTAACTTCTCCGCGATGCTTGCGGGGCACGACATCGCTTTGGCCATGCACTCACGCACATTCTACGCACAGGTCCTGGGGCTGTCCCTGCTGGCAGCTCCCTTGGAAGACTTAGCTCTGCCGACTATATACCCACCGCTGGCGTCTGCCTTGGCAAGCTTCAGCGAAGAAAACGCGCCGTCTCCGTTTCATCGCTTTTGGGCAATTTTTTCACACTCACCGAAGCTGGACTGCCGCATCTAATCTCATCTGGCAACATTGGCTCGCTGGCGGGACTTTATCTGAAAGGCGTCTTTTTGAGCGACACTTCTTCGCGAGGTTTCCGGTGCGCGACATCGTTTTGGCCATGCGCTCACACCCGTTCTACGCGCAGGTCAGTTATCAACAACCTTCTAAATAGCAGTGTCTGGCCCCACTGGCTTCTTCTATACCTTGCGAAAGTGTCGTGCTCAGTTGAATACCGTTTTTTGCTTCAATGCATGATGTTCTTTTGATGCTTTGTGGAGATACCGAAAGTAACCCTGACCCTTATCCCATAGTAAACTCAGCACGTGCGGATATTTCCTAAATTTACGCAGTGGTTAAAGGTTTGGAACTTAATCAGGCGTCATTCCTTCAAAAAACTGGAAGCTGTAAAAGAAGAACAAAATTCACTGAATGAGTCAGTGCAAGATCTTGCTACCAGAACGGCTGTCCTGGAAAGCGATATGCATTCCCCGAGACAGTTTAACTGATGGGGTAGCCACCGCTCCAGGTGCTGGTGACATGTTGAGTCAAGATTTGGTAAGAGTGTGTATCTTGACGATTTGAACTTCTGATCTAGATGAAATAACTTGCTTATTTTTGGGCTGGATGATTCTTCCACTGAAACTTGGTATGAATCAGAAGAAAAGGCGCTGGCTTTCTGCCACTTGCAATGGGTGAAAGCGTTACTTCCGAACGTATTGAGCGTGCTCATCGGCTTGGGGAATTTCAGGAAAGCAAAAACTGCCCTATGATAATTAGGTTCTGCAGTTTCAAGGGTCAGAAGCGCATTCTGTCATGCGGCATCACACTTAGGCATAGTAACTTTGAAATCCGTGAAGATTTCACCCTTGCCGTCAGAATTGCGCGATATAAACTTGTACATCACGCAAAGACCATCAAATGCTCTTTTAAACTACGTTACGATAAGCTACCCAATAATGAGAGATCCTACATATACGCTTATACTCGAAACATGATTGCTGAATTGAAAGAATAGCAACGACTGAGGCACCTGCGCAATCGGTCTTTAGTGCAAAGTCAGCATAAAGAGCGTTCAGCTCGCCATATTTCTGAGTTTAAATTTTGGTCGTAAACTGCAGGAGCATAAAAAACAAAAACCAATGAATTCGCTACTCTTGTCTCTTCGGTTAAACCACACGTGATTAAAAATACAGAGTCACGGCTTGATGATTCCCTTCTCAGTTCTGAAGTTTTTACACTTTGTTTTCACGTTCACCGTATCGTACACCCCGTACGTGGCGGTGGTGTCTTTCTTCTTGTCGATTCGGGCCTACAGTCGTCTGCTCTGATAATTAAACCCAATGCGCTGAGTCAGGTACAATATCCATTTTGGCAATGAGCAGTGACTGACAGTTTTTTTTTACTGTCCTCCCACTTTCACTTAAACTGAATTTTATAGCTCACTGTTTGACCTCCTGTCCACAATAAATAACGACTATATTATCGGCAGTGACTTCAATATGTGTGAAGTTGAGTGGGTGGACAATAAGCCTCTACTTAAAAATTTATTAGCACTTTTTTCTGCCTTCCACGAGCTATACATGTCAATGATCTTTACCAGTTTGTTACTATGCCTACTAGGGCTGGTAGCAGCCTTTCTGTCCTAGACCTACTTTTTTTTTCAAACGAGGCGTCGCTTCTGTCTGACAACCATGTCATTTGTCATTCATAACATTAGCGACCGCGTGTGCGTTGTTGTCAACGTTCGAATCATGCGGTGTTTATGTCTGCATGATCGGCCGAGGAAGATTTGAACTTTTGATAAGGGCGACTATACTATCAGATAAGCTTGCCAATTTTCTGCTTGAATTCAGCCATTTAAGTCATTACTTATACTGTAATAGCCTTTGGGAGACATACAGCTACACCCTAAAACAACTAAATGATAAACGCGTTCCTTCTAAAGTTCCGACATCAAAAAAGACGCAGAGATAAACCTTGGGCTACTTCTGAGGTCAGGTGATTGATTAACAAGAGGCCACGTCTCCTAAATACTTACAGGAAAAGTAGCAATTATAGAACACCGGAAACGCTACGTTGTCTTGAAACGAATGTAAAAATAAGGAACAAGGTTGCAAAAGAGAAATATTTTTGGAACTAGGTCATAAGTTGAAGAATAACCCGAAATAAATGTGGAAGTGTTTGAAAACGAACGGTAGAGAATCAAATGGTATTCAGAGTCTAAACAATGACAACGTACTCATTACTGATGACTATGTAAAGGCCTGCTGCTTTAATATTTATTTTCAGTTTGCTATCAAAACTTCATGTCATCGTGAACTTCCGGTGTTCTCAAATTTCTTTCCAGTATAAATGTCTTCTCTGCGAATGGACCTGATGGCATACCGTCCTATGTGTTGAAGTCTTGTTCCGACATGATTGTCCTTTACCTGGTTATGATATTCGAAAAAACATTAAGTTCTTCATCTTTACCTCAAGAATGGAGAGCTGCAAACGTAGTTCCGATGGATAAACTTGGCCCGAAGAATACTGTCTTCAATTACAGACCGATTTCTCTCACGAGTGTATATGGTTAAACGATGGAACACATAGTGTACAGAGCTGTAATAAAACTGTGTAAGAGAGCTGTAAAGGCTCTCCCACTGTTCCGCATTGGGATATTTTAGTTTATGGAATGAATAATTGTTTTTACACTCCCATGTAATATGGTATAAAGTGGGGGTGGCTCCATATCACTTGAATGTGCCCGCGTACTGGATCGGAAACATTTTGTGAAGTATGTGTAAGTTATGAAAGTTTCCTGTTTGCAGTCTACGCAAACCGACTGCCTCATATTGCGTTAATAGCTGGTGTGGTGGAGGATACGCTATCCTCTGTCCTCTGTAGTGATTTAGGATTTCCGCGTACGATGGTTCCACCATTGTGGTGGGCTCAGGGTCACTTGATGTATCTGCTCGGTTCATTCAGCCACCACTGCGGGTCTTACGAATCGAGTTTCTTCACTGATCGTACAAAGTGTTCAAAATATTTAAGTAATTATTTTGATATGTAAATTGATAGAGTAGCTATTGGAATTCACTCGCGGTCTTTTTGTTTCATTTGACCTTGCACAGACTTAGTGCATATTTCTGGACTTAAAAAAAAATTGATTCTGTTTCCCATGCTTTGTTATTGCATATATTATATTTACCTATTCTTCCCACTTTGCCAAATAATTGTATTCAGTATTACCTAAGTGATCGCATGCAGCGTGTTGTAATTAATGTATCAGAGTATGATTAAGTTGCCGCTACTTCGGTATTCCCGCAAGGGTTTGTTTTAGGGCTCTTGATGTTGCTTGTGTACGTACATTAACGACATTGTTCATAACATCTCATGCAAAATACGTCTGTATGCAGATGATTGCGTCATTTATCACTGAATTGGGTGTTCCTCGGAGCGTGATTGTCTAAACCAAAATTTGAACTTTATAAAGCGCTGGTGTGTTAAGGAAGGTGTGTTAAGGAATGGGCACATCGGCTGGCCGTCCGACAACATCGCCATGAACCCATTTCTGCTTTTTACGCAGATATTGACGCTTGAAACTGCTCTGACGGACAGCGCAACGGAAGAAGCAGTGTGCCGAACCTATCAGACTCACCTGATCGGAGCCTGCGCACGCGGAAAGTCATGCCGTATCGACACCAACGCCTGGACATCGCCCCCTCGCACGTCATCGTCTTCGCCCTATATAAGGAGCGGTCCGATCTGGGATTCCGTTAGTGGCCACATCGGCTGGCCTTCCGACAACATCGCCATGAACCCATTTCTGGTTTTTACGCAGATATTGACGCTAGGAACTGCTCTGACGGACAGCGCAACGGAAGAAGCAGTGTGCCGAACCTATCAGACTCACCTGATCGGAGCCTGCGCACGCGGAATGTCATGCCGTATCGACACCAACGCCTGGACACCGCCCCCTCGCACGTCATCGTCTTCGCCCTACATAAGGAGCGGTCCGATCTGGGATTCCTTTAGTGGGCACATCAGCTGGCCGTCCGACAGCATCGCCATGAACCCATTTCTGCTTTTTACGCAGATATTGACGCTAGGAACTGCTCTGACGGACAGCGCAACGGAAGAAGCAGTGTGCCGAACGTATCAGACTCACCTGATCGGAGCCTGCGCACGCGGAAAGTCATGCCGTATCGACACCAACGCCTGGACACCGCCCCCTCGCACGTCATCGTCTTCGCCCTACATAAGGAGCGGTCCGATCTGGGATTCCTTTAGTGGGCACATCGGCTGGCCGTCCGACAACATCGCCATGAACCCATTTCTGCTTTTTACGCAGGTCAGTAACAAATATGGCTCTATTCGTACCAGTGATCGTTGCTTCGTCCAGCTGATGTCCCCCCGCAGTGTGTGTACTTTATGTTCGCGCATTCGGAATGTTTTTGATCTTCTCATGCTTTGCGGAGATGTCGAGTGTAACCCTGGGCCTGGTAATACAGCAGAGCTGCCCCAACAGTTACTTGAAGAACAAAAAAGCTATTCATAACCGCTTGGATGGCATAGAAGCAAAGTTAAAGCAGGTAGATGAATCCGTGTCAACTATAAAGGAATTAGGCAGTAAAATTACTGAAATGGAAAGCACTATTCAGAGCCTGGAAAAAAAACTGGTCGATCTTGAAGACAGGTGTCGCCGCAACAATGTTATCATATATGACATGACTGAAATGGTCGATGAGACTTCTGAATCACTTTCGGAGGCAGTAGTAAACTTATTTCAAGAAAAATTAGGTGTAGAGGTGTCTTCGATAGAGAGAATTCACCGATTAGGGCGCAAACAAACAAATAAATCGCGACCAGTAATCATTAAAGTAATCCATAACCGTGAAAAAATAAACATATTCAAGAATTGCCACAAGTTGAAAGGAAAGAGCATTTCTGTATCTAACGACTTTTCCACTGCCACAAGAACTATTCGAAAGTACCTCTGGGATAGCACAGCTGAGGAGAGAAAAGAAGGCAAGAAAGTAAATCTAGTATACGATAAGATTAAAATAAACGACGAAGTGTTTCAGTGGGACAGCAAACCGAAGAAAAGAGTTCCTATATTCGAAGAACGCCGCAGTTCAAAACGGTCACAATGAATAGATGATTGCTCTAATAAGACCTTCCAATGTATCATTTCCGAAGCATTTTGAATAAAGTAACTGACATAGAGAGCATTGTCCTGGCACATAATCCTCACGTTGTAGTCGTGACAGAAACGTGGCTGCATCCTGATATTTATGATTGTGAAATAACACCTTGTGGTTATAACATTTTCCGGAGCGACAGAGATGGCCGCGGTGGTGGCGTTGCCATAATATACAAAGAGTCCCTGCGGATCTCAAGGTTGCCAAACATAGAGGGGTTAGAAAGTGTTATACTCAAAGTACTCCTTGAGGAATGTCATCTAATTATTGGATTCTACCGTCCCCCGAATTCGAATAACATATTTCTAGAAAAGCTTAATGAATTCCTATGCCGAAATGAAATCCGCTCAGCCAATTTGTTATTGACGGGTGATTTCAACTTTCCGTCAATAAATTGGTTGCCCGATACTCCGGTGGCTCTCACTGGTGCTTCCCAACTATTTCTCGATGTAGTGTTCTTTCATAACTTGACACAACTAGTCACTGAGCCCACCCGTGTACAAAACGACTCTCAATCAGTTCTGGACCTGTTTCTTGTTTCTGACAACCTGCTACGCCGAACACCACGTGTGTCTGTCTTAGAGGGAATATCAGACCATAAAATGTCAAGTTTATCTTTGCAGTTGCGCCCTATATCAAAGCTTCAGAAGAGAGAGACAACTATCCCGATCTTCTCACGTGCAAGTGATGTCGATATCTTAGATGCACTAGACACTTCCTTTTCTTCCTTTTTCTGTTTGTACGAAACACAGAGTACCTCTGTTGGGCACATGTGGTGCTTCTTCAAAAACTTAGTTCACCGATGTATAAGTGATTTTGTGCCAAAAAAACAGAAAATTTTGCGCACTAGCAATCCTTGGATGACAAAAGATATTGCGCGTCTTGGACGTAAGCTTAAGAAAGCGGGACAACAACACTCAAAGCATCCTTCATCGGCCACTGCAGATAAGATTTCCATGCTATGCCTGTCGTTGCGGAACGCTATCAATACAGCCAAACACCAATTCCGCACTGTACGTATGAAAAATTTCCTTGTTTCTTCTCCAAGAAAGTTCTGGCAACATCTCGCGCCACGCAAGAAATTGATTCTTGGCCTTTCTGCAGATAGAGCGGGTATGCACGGCAAGTTAGAAACAGCGCAGGCGCTCAACCAGTACTTCAGCTCGATATTCACTCACGGTGACGGCTGCAAGCCACATTTTTCTTCCTTTGATGATCTGGCACCAATCAGTGACATTTGCATAACTGAGGAAGGTGTGCTAGCTCTTCTACTTAACTTGGACACAAAGAAATCGCCAGGGATTGACGAAATACCTAATGCCTTTCTGGTACGGTACGCTGAATGGTCCGCCAAATATTTACCTTTAATATTTAAGAAATCACTAAACTGCTCTGAATTGCCAAGTGATTGGAAACACGCAAAAATCACCCCGATTCCCAAAGATCAACACAAATCAGCACCTTCTTCCTACCGGCCAATTTCTCTTTTGTGCACTTCAGTAAAATTGCTTGAACACATCATCTGTAAACACTTGACTAACTTTCTCGAGGAGAACCACGTCCTTGATAATCGCCAGCACGGGTTCCGTCGCAGTCCCTCCACAGTAACACAGCTTATTGCAACAGTCCACGATTTAGCGGCAGCACTAGGTAGGCATAATCAAGTTGATATTGTTTTTCTTGATTTCGAGAAAGCATTCGATCGTGTGTCTAATAAAAAATTACTGCAGAAGTTAAAACCTATACTGAAACACAAGTGCCTACTCTCATGGATCGAAGCCTATCTTTCGCATAGACGTCAAAGAGTGGTTGTTGATGGTGTTCTCTCTGATGCTGTCCCAGTAGAATCTGGTATTCCGCAGGGCTCAGTCTTGGGTCCCCTTTTCTTTCTAGTATTTATTAATGACATAGTTCACAACGTACATGTTAAAATACAGCTTTTCGCAGACGATTGCATACTTTATCAAAAAATTTCTAGCCCTGAAGATCAACTCCTTTTAAGCGATTCACTGTCTGCAGTAGAAAAATGGTGCTCCACGTGGCAAATGACTTTGAATTCCAACAAGACAGTAGCGATGACTGCGACACGTAAAAAGAATCCTTTTAGTTTTACATACCGCTTAGCAAATGAGCCCCTCTTAGTTGTCAAGGCTTTTAAATACTTAGGAATTCAGATAGCCTCAGACCTTCGATGGAACGAGCACACATCGTATATAGAAAAAAAAGCTCTAAGACAACTGCACTACTTGAGAAGAACGCTGGCACAATCCACTCAAGAAATAAGGCTTTCAGCTTACAAAACATTTGTTCGGCCAATGTTGGAATATGCTGCGGCAGTGTGGGATCCCTGGACCGAAAGTAACAAACTTAAAATAGAAAATGTCCAACGCAAAGCTGCTAGATTTATCTTTAATTGTTACAGTTGGAATATTTCCCCAACAGCCCTACTGCAAACCGCAGGACTTGAACACCTGGCCATGCGTCGTCATCGAGAAAAATTAGTTATTCTACTTGTATTATCACAATAAACTAACAATAGAGGAAGAAATTTTAGTTGAGCACACATCTCGACACCCTACACGCTCTTACCATACTAAGAAAGTTGCCGCGTTTTCATGCAAAACTAATGTATTTAAGTATTCGTTCTTTCCCCATACTATCATTAAGTGGAATGGTTTACCTGCTGATGTTGTCAATTGCGAATCGGTGGATTCATTTTTACAAGCTCTGAAGGATGTATAGGGCTCTTATGTATCCTTGTTTTGGGCCAAGTCCGATGCCTTCGTTTGCTGCCAGGATCGGCGTCATTATATGTTCTATGTCTTTGTAATCGATTTTATGTTGTATGTACTGGTTTTTGCTCTGTTCGCTAACTGCTTCTTTTCCAATGTACTTGTTATTTTTATCAATATGTTTGTACCCCACTCCTGCCTAAGGCCTGTAACACAGGCCGGCAGTATTTGCTAAATAAATAAATAAAAATGTCTCTGAATTCCGTTAAGTGTCAGTTTGTCTCCTTTACACGTAAACACAATCTATACCTGTTTGATTACACTTTAGATACTGTACAGCTGTCACGAGTATGCTGGTGCAATTACCTTGGGGTTTTGTTTTTCATCTAAACTAACTTGGACTAAGCATGCTGAATATATATCAGCAAGGGCTTGCAACATTCTGAATTTTATCAAACGCAATTTCAGAAAAGCACCTCCTAAAATTAGAGAGCTACTTTACTAACTTAATATCTATAATGGAGTTCGCCTGTTCGGTTTGGAACCCAAAAACTAAAAACCTTTCCGACATGCTTGAAAGAGTACACAATCGTGCAGCTCATTTTGTTTTAATAGTTATAACTTCACGTTAGTGTTACAATACTTAAAGATGAGTTGGAATGGGGAATATTAATGAGGCACAGAAAAAAAAACATGGTTAAAAATGCTCTTCAGAATGCATTTCGGCATAGTTAGAGTAGCCAAGGCAACTTACTTTTTGCCTTTTCATTTTACGTCTACAAGCGTGATGATCAAGCCAAAATAACGAATTTAATTGTAGGACGGATTTCTTTCAATATTCATTTTTTCCACACACGTCGCACAGCACACGGGCGTTTCTACAATTTGCCTCTAGCAAAATCCGCACGCCTGAGCGAGGATTGAACCCGCGACCTTGGGGTGAACAAACGAATTGAAATACCATTCAGCCACCAATGCGGGTCTTACGAATCGAGTTTCTTCACTGATCGTACAAAGTGCTTAAATAATTAAATAATTATTTTGCTATGTAACTTGATAGAGTCCCGCTGAAAGCAGGCGAAGAGGGGTTTGCATAAAAGCCATCGCCATCCCTTTTATCACCCTTATTTGATTTTATGCGTCAAGTCCAAATCACGCGAAATATTTGCGGCCAGTTATCACTGTCACACGCCCCATGAAAACCTGCCTATTTAATACAAATGAGAACACTGCGGCATTGACATGATCAGGATCAATTTGCGTCTGTTTGTGCTCGCGTCTCCTCAGGACGCTCGTCCCGCAGACGTTAAAAAGCGCATCAGTAGGGGGCGGCTACTCACGCTGCATTGGGAGAACCAATATAGATACATTTAAGAGCTGTGTGCAATGCACCTTAAATGGCATTTTCTTTCCTATTATACTTTGTTCGCTTTAGTTGATTTGGTCAAGATTTATTTATTTCGCTCCAAATAAACACTTTACAATGGCAGCACAGCTGCACTAGCCATGTTCAGCTTTCTCGGGCAGAAATTTTGAAAATTAGAAAAATCTAAGAAACTCTTTTGGAAATATTGAAGGTAATGTTCCATTATTCTGATATGTAGCAAAATATTTTTTATCGTGTTTCCATCAATCGCATCTTACAGTTAAGACTGCCATAGAAAAGCAATGGGGAACGCTTTTGATGATAGCAAAAACGTTAATAGATAAAAAATACCAGACTGCCTTCAGGTGATCTGCGGATATATTGATTGTTATAGTGGATTCTTACGTTATATGAGCAAATTGCTGTCATAAAAGATTTCCCGCTTAAAAATGCTTTTGTCCAGAATGGCTGCGTATGGTTTGGCCAGCTCTCCAATGTTCTCCCTGCCTGTGGGGTATATATAAAAAAATACGCAATATAGACCAATTTCAGACATACGTATGAAGCGAAATTGGTCTGGCTATGTTGGGCTACGCTGGTAGTACAACAATGTAACTGGCTAGGGCACATATAATTTCAAAGGTTAGAAACCGCTGCATACTTTCGGACCAAACGCATTTTGCAATGTAAGTAAGGAAAACAACTGTCCACAGAAATAGCTGTTTCGATAAGGCGGATACCTCTACAAAAAAGTACATGCAGTGTGTAGTCCTCCACAGACCTGTCCAAAGCGCTCGAACTCCGTGCCGTCTGCGCTCCACAGCGCGCAGAGCGACGTCTAGCGGCAGCGCCTGGTTCGAAATTGGGAATTTTTTATCGTCGTCTCAGCATCAGACATGCGCTATCTTGAACCCGGCGCTGCCGCTAGACGTCGCTCTGCGCGCTGTGTAGCGCAGACGGCACTGAGTTCGAGCGCTTTAGACAGGTCTGTGGAGGACTGTACATATCGTTCTTTAGGCAATGCCAGTGTGTTCTAGTGCTAGCATGTAAATTAAGATAAACACATTTTAGGGGTCACATTATTACATTAATTGATTAGGATGCGATAGTAATTAAGTCTTGAGTCCGCTCAGCCTGCTCCGCCTCCCCTGTACCACAGCTCGCCGTACAGATAGAGCTTGTCCACCAGCGGCCTATACACCGTCTTCAGCGGCATACTCTAGTAGTCGCCCTCTCCACTTGCGGGGACTTTACACTAGTGTAGACACACGTGGCGCTGATTTCGACTCCATACCAACCTGATGCGCCGGTCTATTTATATATGTCTGCGAACGACTATGTGCAGCTGCGAACAGCTACGAAGCACTTAAAATGACACCCATTGCAGCCGTTTTTATGTGAAGCTTGCTGATTAAGACAGCGCCAGAAATCCAGGTCACAACACAGCGACCTGAACTGCACAGTTATTCTTCCAGGCTAGTATCTGCTTGTACATTGGAGAACCACAATATGAAGTTATATGATCCTAGATTAAATAACATCGCTTTATCAACGAACAATTTGGCTGTGACAGCACAGGCTTATAGTGAAAGAAGAGGAGAAAAAATCTTGTCGGAGCCCCACGAAGGATGATAAAATGCTTGGCGATAAAAAAAAACATGCAGCATTCAATCGCAGGAAAAGTTCACATTCCTGGAAATTTCAGCTATTGAGCTCATGTCATTCGTGCGCTCATCTCAACGCTGAGTAGCACTGCAAAAGAGAGATCTGCATTTTTCTACTCCTTATTAAGGCGCACATGTGTTCCGGGACATACTTTAGAAAGAAGAAATTGTTCTGTGCAGGCCATTTTTGAGAAGCCTTTCTGGGAATAGAGAGAAAGCTTTCATAGCATACATGAAAATTTGGAATCAATCTGACGCTCTCATTGTTTCCTTTTCAACAGCAGAATATTCCATTCCAGTCGCTGCCTTGGACACCAAATTTCTCAGCTCCCCGGCTGAGTCGCACTTTGAATGAGAAAGTCGATGCTTTCGCTTCAATCTTAGGTGGTGTGATAAAGTATGGGCGACTATTAGAAGCTGCCTAAGGGTGCCGTCAATACTTTCGTAAAAGCCTACTTCCTCATTCGACGGCCGACTGACTTGAAAGCAGGCTTTGTATGAGTCGAACAGAAAGCTGTCTAATGAGAAACTTCCAGGCTTCTCCAGATTACATTCACGATGTGACTGTAACTGTACTCTTTCGTCGTACTGCAGCTTGTCATGAAAGGAATTCTCGCCACGTAGATTGGACGGTTCAGGACAGCTGCCTTAGTCGAACCCAGCAGACTCAGTCAACAATAGTGCAAGATAAAGCAAGGAGAGGCGCCGTAAAAATGTACCCTCAATTCACTCGAACAACGCTGTGGCGGCAGCAGTAATGAGTTCGGCCGCTCTTATTTTATTTTGTGTTTTGAAAAAAAATACAAGGTTTAAGTTTCAGGTCTGAATGAATGAAAGCGATTAACTCTCTTTTTCTACGAGAGAACCACAGTACTGATATTTTCACAGTGGCATTTGAGTTACTAATTGTGCATGCTTAAATTTGCACTTTAAACGTAAATTTACTCCTTAGAAACTGCAATTTTTGTTTTGCAGAGCGATGTTTATTGTGAAAATATTAAATGTCTACGAAGTCCCTGTGTGGCCCATTTAACAGTGCTTCTGACTTCAGCGACAACTTTCACGGCATCTCTTCTCTATAGAGATCCAGTGAAGCGGAGTGGTCTATTCCTTCACGGCCCATTACACTTTCACTCAGTTCGCCTCACTGAATATTTTTGCATATCTGGGGTTGAGCAAACTTGAAAACCCTTTAAAATGCATTATAAAAGCCAGACATTTTTATTGAGACCAGTCTTGGCGGTAGCGGGTCGTACTCCCAAGGATGTTAATAACAAATATCAGTTATGTCCTTCCATTAGCTCACTAGCCTAATTGCGGTAGCTAACAGCGCAGTAAGAAAATGCAGTGATGATTTACGAACAGCTGAAACACGGGAACAGGTACTGCATCTGGGCCTTCAGCGGTGAACACCAATGTTAGCTGCCTAAGAGAGAGAGAAACAGGACGGAAAGGCAGGGAGGTTAACCAGACGATTCCCGGTAGCTACCCTACACATGAGGAGAGGAACAAACTAAAGAAAAGAAAAGAAACAGCGGCAACGAAATGAGCGATTCGCGAGTCCATCGACAACTATGACGAGGCGACAGAGGGTGCACACTTAAAGCTCGAAGTTTATAGTCGGGAACTCAACTCTGCGTTCTTTCATAACTTCAGGAGAGCCTTCGCCGCTGTCCTTTGTGATCAAGGCTTTGTCCAAGGCCTCCAAATCTTGGTTTCTGAAAGAGGACGACAGTCTAAGCGGCGTAGTGGGGCAGCCAGGAAGGCACGCTCTCGCTCAAAACGAGGGCAGCCACAGAGTAGCTGCCTAAAAGCTGCATAATACTAGTAAAATGCTTTGCATAGCTTTCCAAACGATAAAACCATTTCTTATCATCGCGCAAAATGAGATGGCGCCGGAGTTTAGAGCAAATTTTTGCGTCTTCTAATAAGTCGGACTCACTCGACCTTTCTCTTGGTCAGTTTCTAATCCTTTTTAGGCTTCCATTCTTCGGGATATATTCGCTTTGAAGCCCTTTCACAACCTCTCAAGCGTCCTCGTTTGACTGTCAGTCCTCTGATTTTTTTCGAGTGAGTGACCTCTTTAGATGGTGGGTATGTTTTATCTTCTCTTGTGAAAAGATTAAGGCGTCTGTAGCTTTTGTTAGTGCAGAAAAAGACCGTTTCTGTAAGCGCTTGCGTATGGCTGATATTCACAACGAGAATGCGTTTTAGCCCTTGTCTAGTGCATTTCTAGTAAGCCGAACTAGAACGAGGAAGTCTGACAGAAAAATTTTATTTATTGTGGAGAGCACATTTCAAAGCTCCTTTGAGCAGCGATGCGTAGTTAAAAATGCCACATTAGGCTGCTTTTCACTCGCCTTTCTATCAAGGGCAGTCGCTTGACTTTTTTTAGTATTTTGGGGCATTTTAAAACGCCTGAGCGGCTAGCTCTATGCAGTTTGGTGGAACTGGTGTTGCTAGGACGTGATAAAGAGAGCCCTTTGAAAACTTTGGGTAAGTTATATATGAATGAGTGCATTACATTTTAATCGTAAATTTTGATGCAGAACGTTAAGCGCCTCTCGATGACAGTGAATAGGTATGTTTAGGCAAAGATTTATTGTTTCTAAAAATTTAGCCCTTGTAAAAGTCCGCCACTGAGGCCTTACTACCTGGGTGTTTTAACGATCGTGAAATCATTCAAGCAAATATGTGCATATAACCAGAGACACTAAATCCTCAACGCATTCTGGGCACTGGAAAAATCTGTTAAGTTATATGCTCTGCAAAATATGTTTGGCCACACCAAAATCCAGGACATTCAAGGCATGAACAATGACATCATGTATAGCACACTAAAATGGTAAACAGGGCGGGTTTATGAAGGCTTCAGCGCAATAAAAAGCACAAGGAGACAAGGGCGAACAGAAGCACAGACACACGAAGCGCACTGACAGGCGGCTGTTTCAAACAGAGCCACTCGTAGGCTTATGTGGTCCAGGTTGACCGTGGTATAAGGTGAGCGGGTTAATGACCGGTGGGTGGATGCCATTAACGGATCCACCGGTTACGCCGGGAGCGACGACGGCGACGACGCGCGAGACAGGGATTTGCGCATAACAGCTATCGCTGTAAAAAACAAATATGAACTATCGCCGCAGCCCAACAGGTGTCGTGTTAAACTGCAACTCACTGTCACGCTGTGCATTGCAAACCGCCTTCTTTGTTTACTAAAGCTGTTTCGTGCCATCGTGTTCAACAAAGCTAACCCCCTGACAATTTTTGTCCAATGTTTCAGTGCGACAATGACGAACTCAATACATCACAAATAAACGTTAAGAAGTGCAAAACAATACAGAACTATGTTTTCATTTCGCATTCAAGATGAAGGAAATTAGACGTTCGTTTTTTTGCGCAAAAAATAAATTCTTGAACCCGTTATTGCAAATGCTGCCGGAGTGCATGATCTCATGCATACGCTGGCGCCATCTCCCACGCGAGTATGCAATAAGTTACCCATTGGTGCGAAAACCTTTCAATGGGAAAACTGAAGCGCTGGCAGGCGACGGACGAAAGGAGGACGAGACACACAGTGCACTCGTCCTTTCGTCCGTCGTCTGCCAGTGCTTCAGTGTTCACAATGTCAAACCAACTCGCCCAGCAACACACGCTCCTTTCAATGTGCGGTTTCTGCGTGAGATTTATTTCCGGCGTCGACCAGAATCATTTATCCTTACACCTAACCACTGGGTTCCGGTTGTCTGCCATGTACTGGCACCCTCGATAACAGTGTTTGATGACATGTTGCTACTAAAACCTTACCGCTGAAATGAGACACGTTGTTAATAACTGTCGTTGTTGACGGCGGCTACTCCATCCATCATAATTGTGCGAGAGCATTTCGAAATCTCTTAGCTAAACAACATTTTGGGCCAAACTTCTTTGCTGGTATTATTTTTTTTCTCTTGTCTATCCACCAAGCTTTTATTGCTTTCAACAGGCAAAATTCCACTTACCTCGCAAAGAAAAGAAAAATGTTTCGCAGAACGACCTGTAAGAGTAACAGGTTTCCGTCGAAGCTTGTCTAGATATATTTACAACGTAAGACTGCTGGTCATCTGAGCGAAATATCAACTCAAGAAAGTTTAAAGGGAAAATGCACAAAAACTACATTTAGACACCAAAACGTACGCATGAAGTGCAGTTTATTACAACACGAGGTAGTCATGAAACCAGGCGGAGATGAGAGATGCACAAAAAGTGGCAATTACGTCGCTATCTCATGAACCCAGACCACCACGACATCACAGGATTCTGAAAAGAAGAGCAAAACTCTTGATGGAGTGGCCTGATAAATAGCAGGGGTTGTTAGGAGAAACAAGCTGCTGCAGTAAGGAGTGCTTTAGCACCACATTTGTGCGAATCGTTTCAGGAGCTTAGTGCCCGCGCTCCTAAGCCGCTAAGCTTCCAACTCCAGGCTTGAATAAAGCTATGACAGAATCAACACAAAGCGCTCAACGAGGTAATGCCCTTTTACTCTTTCATTGGTCCTCTCAGAAAAAATTAAAAAAAAACATGAATGAAAAAGGCAGGGAGCCCGGACCAGCAACGCTTTACCGGGCTTAAAGCCAATAAAAAAAATAAAAGGAGCTAAACGCTAAAAAGAACTTATTTTAAAGAGAAAAGCAGGAAAATAGATACAACAAACAAACAAGAAACATAAAACCCCAAAGGCGCAGAACAGACAGAAGCACAGATAACGTCAATGAGAAAGTCAGTTCAGATGAAGTCACAGGCACAGTTGGTCCAGACACCACAGACAGTCAGAAGCACAGATTAAGTCACAGAAAATGTGAGCACAGAAAAAGTTACAGGCACAGTTGGTGCGCGCCTGTTGAATTGTGCGAACCTGATGAATTTGTGTCACATAAATGTCACGTCACATAAAAGCGTCTATTGGCCGCTTGCTTCCTTCAATGTTTGTCTGAATGAGACAAATTTGTTGATCGCCCAAATTTAGAGCGGTCATTTTTGTTTTTAGAGCTGCTCAAATATCCCTCCTGTGGTGAATCCTGACGTGCTTTTCGTTTTGCCTAAATTATTACAAATATTTCAGCGAAAAGTTTCGATTGTGTAATTAAGTGTATTTACTAAGCTTATAATTCGCTCCGTGCAATTTTCCGGCCTGCACAACACGATTGCGAAATCCTCCTTGTTGATTTAAGCGCTGAACTGTGCAACATATACTGCAGCTCTAGATAAGTTTAACAGATGTTCACACTCGAGAATGTGTTGGTATTCGGCTGTTTTAAATTCTCGTAGTACCAACAAGCTTTCGACATCACGATTCGGTAGTGTTCACTGCCTTGCCTAAATTGCTAATGAGCCACTTGGCGCCGTCTAAGCTGAAGAGACCAATAATAAGAAAGTAGAAACGAGCACCTGTCATCCGCACTACATTTCGATACCGAGATATGGAGCGCAAGCATACATACAGGCGGCCGAAGTTGTATCCGGAAATGTGCAGAAAAAGCAAACTACTATATTTAGCCTTCATAGATCACGAGAATGGATTTGACTCTCCTCGACACCACAGCATTGATGCAGGCATAGCAGAATCAGGACGTAGAAGACTTAGTAGTACTAGAAATTTATAACGCTAAACAGCTACTATTGCCAAACATAAACGAGGAATAAAATTCCAATAAGGAATTGTGTCAGGCAGGGAGACATGATTTCAACAAAGATTTCACCACCTGTTTACCGGAGGTGTTCAGAGGCCTGGATTGGCAACAGTTGGGGATAATAATTAGTGGAGAATACGTTAGTAATCTGTGACTCGCTGATGACATTGACTTGATAAGTCACTCAGGAGATGAGCTGCAGAGCATAATCAATGAGTTAGATAGACAAAGCAGAACGGGGGCGAAGGGGGGGTCTAATACTTGGTATACAGAAAGCCAAAGTCATGTTAAACGCAGACGAACGGAATCGCAGCGCCCCTCGGCGGACCGCGCGGTAGATAGCAAGTTTCTGCCAGACAGACGGCACCTAACGTCAAAGCACTATAGCTTCAACACATGGCGGCACACTCAACGGGCCCGCAGTGGGTCTATACCTCCCTCTCTTCTCCGAAAATTGATGCCCGAATCGCGCCTTACTCATTGATACGGGATGAATACACATGCTTCAAACCGTTCCGGCACAATCGTATCGAATCGAATCTTATGGAATCTTATCGAAGCGTATCGAATCGTGTTGAATCGTATTGAATCGTATCGAATCTTATCGAATCGTATCGAATCGTATTGAATTCACTGAATTAATTGGTTTGAGTTACCTAATCTCTAATTAGCATGGTCATCGGTAATTGTGCATGCCTCAGTACATGTTCTTCAGACACCACAGCAAACCAAAGAGCACACCACATTCATCAGGTCTACATCTATCCCGCTTAAACCATCGAGTGCTTCTGACCGATGGCTAGCGTGCTCGTCTCGCAATCCAAGGGTCGTGAGTTCGAGTGCCATCCAGTTGACTCCAATTTAATTTTCATCGACATTACTTTACATTGCATATATAAACGTACTGAAGACGTTTACGACCAATCCGAGCACGCTCGCACCAATTTCAGCCTTTCACCGTGCCGGTTCAGCGCTTTGACAGGGCAGCACATAAAGGGAGTTTTTAAAAATAGGCTTTTTGAGTTAGAAGAGCGCTTTTTCTGCACAAGTTTCTAAGCGGTGTAGTACATCAGAATAGAACTATGACGTGCTAACTAGCAGGATGGTTAAATAGTATTGAATAGTTCACTTTTTAACCATCACTGTAGACCGCCACGAGTAGGTTAGGGCGGGGTAAAATGAGACACGGGGCAAAATAAGACAGGTCTCGTATAGCGACTTCTAGCGTAAAATCTTTTAGAGTAAGTAGGTTTCTTAAACCTATATTAGGTGCCGCTCAATGTTCGATAAATGTATGTTAAAAACAGCGGGAACCTTGCGTTGCCCACTTTCGGAAAAAATTCTGCAGCGACTTTCGTGGAGTGGCTGCCCTGCCAAAAAGGTGCGAAATTCAGACGTCCCTTTTCTTTGGACCTGTGCAGCAGCGTAGCCGTGAAATACTGCGACAAGGTACGTGTTTGTGTTGTTTTTGCATGTCCTTGGCTAGCTGTGGAAACAATTACAGTTCCCTATGTGGTAATCTTCTTATAACTATGAAATTGATTGAGTAGGAGTATGTGGAAGGGACAAAACACGACAGTGCGTCGCTCGGAGCAAGCAATTGCACTCTCTGCTCACGCAAGGTGCACTCTTTAGCTCGGATTTTCTTGTCTCGTTTACTAGAATGGCCCCCACGTACAAATGAAAGACGACGAGGGCTGCATGGAGAGAGGCCAGCATGAAGACGCATCTAGATGCACGTGCCAGCGAAAACATTCTATTTGCGCTGCACCGAAAGCCTTCTCTGTGACTAAGGATGCCCTTCAACGGCGAGCAAAACGACTGGAGACGCATGGTCCATAAGTGCTTTGCAAGAAGCAGCTTGGATGAAACACACAAGCTACAGCCACTTGACGTAAGTTTTTTCAGCCTTCAAAGCTGCCTACAACAACCCATGCCGGGAGTGGCTGCTGAGCAACATTGGGAGTCACATCACGATGAATAATATAGGTGAGCTGGTAAGCAAACCCTTTGAACGATCAGGAAACATCAGTAACATAACCAATGGATTGCGGCAGTGTGGTATTTGGCCATTTTACCGTGCGCCGCTGGATGATCCTGTGTTCAATGAAGCGCCATTGGCAAGCACAGCGGGACATCAGATTTGCGGTCAAA
Source organism: Amblyomma americanum (assembly GCF_052857255.1). Classification (NCBI taxonomy): domain Eukaryota; kingdom Metazoa; phylum Arthropoda; class Arachnida; order Ixodida; family Ixodidae; genus Amblyomma; species Amblyomma americanum. The sequence goes on along the minus strand of NC_135504.1, from coordinate 120,118,380 downwards.
GCCTAGAATCCTGCGCTGACTGCTCCCCACCTAGTTCTACCGAATACAATGAAGAGCCCGCGCATAGTGACACTACCTTTCAAGTTTTTTTTTTCTGTGCCTGCTATAGAAAAAGCAAAAACAGGGAAGTCGGAGACAAGCACCGTTTTGACCTCATCGCCGTAATAGGCGAAGCTAGTTGCAGCAAAACCTCCCAAGGAGTCAGGTATGGCCTCAAGGAAACGAAGCAGGAAATCCAACGAAAGGGCTCTTGGTGGCAGTGTTCAATGGCAAGATATCGCACTGAAAGCAAAACGTTGTTCGAAGGGAATAACGGAAAACAAAAGTGACTGGGAGTGTCTCGTGTGCAAAAATTACGGAGCAACACAGCGCCTCGTTCTGTGTAGATATAATGCACGATGTGTCACGAGTGGGCTCCCGAAGAGTGAGAAGGGCCCCATAGATTGTACTTCAAGTTCTCAGAGCGCAAGAACGGATTGTGTTTGGTTTTAACAAAATGTCTCGTTTTGCCCCGTGGGTCGAGGCAAAATGAGGCAAATGGTACTTTTTTATAATTCATAAATATTCATAGTTGTGATGTTCCAAGGTTTCTTAGTTTTGCTGACCGCTTAGTTAAGATGCCAAGGAAATCTCCTGTACAACGTTTTCGGGTTTTGAAATAAGAGTGAGAACAGTACGAGTTTGCAAATTTTTGTCTCGTCTTACCCCGCCCTACCCCAATATCGATATCAGTTGTTAGAATTCCGAGAACGCGGTTACCCTCACTGCTGCGCACCAGCAGAGTTCGGCTACATCACACAAAAATACATTCGCTTTCAAGAAGCTTGCGGGCAAAACAATCTCTCCAGTTCATGTAACTCTTCGAAATAGCTAGAATTTGTTCGTCCACAGCGCCGTGAGTAACCGCGCTTTCGGAATTCCAAAAACTCGTATGGATAATACTTTCGGTGATCTACGCGTCCCTCAATAATTTAGAAGCCTGATGATAATAATTAAAAAGCTAGCTATTCAGTATTAGTTAATCAGTCTACTAGTTAGCAAGTCTTAGCGCGTTTCTGATGTACTAAACCGCTGACAATGCTATGCGAAAAAAAACGCAGTTTTAACTCAAAAAGCCTATTGTTAAAAATTCTGAAAATTTTAGGTGAAACACTTTATATATACGGGCAGCAAGAGGGTGATCGCACGGGGGTGTTTGAATTACCTGCGTGAGGTCATGTGGTTTTAACATCACGAACCGGTCAGTTAGTCACAAGTTCTCGTCCCCACCGCCGGTCAAAGCCGACACCGTTTTCTCTGTGGCACGGGGCATTTAACGCTGGCGCGTTAAAATTGATTACAGCTAATCTCGTAACACGCCTGGACCCTACCTCGAAGGAAACCACAACAGTTCCCGGAATTCCTACGCCGGGCTCTGTTGATTTTTGGCACCTTCTTCGCAGCAGGATTTTCAGGGCACGCAGAAATACTTAAGGAACACTGACTGAGAAAACTCTGAGAAATTTCTGAAAAAGAATCTCTGAAAATCTTTTTCGCTACTGGGCAGCGGGTGCAGAACTAAGAGCAGCCCCAAATCGGAGCTCATGATGAAAAAAAAAAGTGAAATGCATGAACAGTTATCGCAGTTAAACCAGAGGCTGGTAAGAACCGCAAGGTCAGGAGAAGCGTTTTCGCGTGAAAAAATGACCGGGTCGTTCTCGCAGAATTGCTAAATAAGAGGCGTCCTGCTGCTGACATGAGGTGATCTGAAACTGAACTCAGCTCCAAGGGCATATGTGGTACGTCAGATATGCCTAGAACTCCCTCCATGCTTCGTGGATACTTAAGAGGTTTCAGGGCCAACGGCCAGGAGATAAGGTGAGAGATAATCACGTTGACCAAATGTTAAGTGCGCGTCGCGTAACGTTGCATTAAGAAACAGAACGGATAGCTGGTAATGCATTAGCCCAACTAACCTTCTAGGCTATCCAACAACGTTACATCGTACGCAATCCGTAATGCACTTTTAATGCGGTGAAGTTTGAAAGCAGTGTGCAGAAGCCGGTAACTACTGAGTTCTTTTGTGTTACTTACTATTGTCGACAAGGTTCACCATTTGCATTTTTTTTGCGACAATCCTTCTAGTTCCCTGCATTCCGCTTCCACTAAGAGGCAGAGTATATAGCACCGAAGTAGTCTCGCTTTGTTGCTTGAAAAAAAAAAGTTTGAAAGAGTCTAAACGAACCTAATGGTCGCTGTCTTTAACAGCATCTGAGCTCAACGAAAATTACATCACCTCTTTTTTCACGATTCGACTCTAGAAACTTTGAATAAGGGGGCTCAATTTTCACTCCTAACTCATTTCCCAGGATAACGGCCGAGAGCGGCCACAGCTGGGGAAGACTTCAAAAGAGGTGTGTTAAACCACCTCGGAGACTCAAAGTTCGTCTTGGAAAACTTCTCAGCGGCACAAAGAAGTCTGTACGCGAGAATGGCGTTAAGATCAGAAACGTGTTTAGCGGTCGTGCTAACAGGTCTTTTTCTGTGTGAATTTAGCATGTCGATATTACGGTTCGAAATGCGTTCCTTACTGGTCGTGCTCAGCGAGACAGGATCACCTGACAGGCTGAGCAGCATTTCCGGTCTTGACTATTAGGAGTTTAGGAGTGGTATTGAACTGGATTCTAATGATCAAATTTGAAAACTGGTGGTTTGCCGTCCATTACGATAAATTTCGAACTAAAGCGCTAAAAAAAAAGCCTTCTAAAAATTTGCTACCGCCATTCTCAGTACCACATCGAGGATCCGCTGAGCAACGTTAGGACTGCCGATGACGGACACTCTCTCTCTCGCCCCGCCAACACCACCGCAATATTTCGAGTACACAAACTACACGCCTTTGCTGCGTGCCTGAATAGGACAACTTTTTTTCTCTCAAGTACCGAGCTACGCTTAAGAGGGCGTCCTGAAACGCCCCGGCACTTTGCTGACAGAAACACGCGCTCGCACACACGTGACGTCTTTGCTGCCCAAGGATCAGCACACTAGTGAGGCGTTCTTTAGGAGCACGTGTCGGCCATTATCCTAACGAGGTAGATCACGCTTTCCTTTTTAGAGAACGGTTGTGTTGCGCTCAAGACGAGATGGCGGGCGTATTTCTTTGGAAAAGAACCGACGCACTCAATCCTCCGTCCGCGGAGTCAGACAAGTGCCCTCCTGAATAACGTGGCTCTCGAGAGCTCGCAGCGATGAAGGTATTCCAAGAGCGGGAGGCTCGGTTTAGAGTTTAAGTGCTAGCGTATTACTGGTGGCATAGATGATTTTGATGTCGGATTCAGCATGTATGTTTTTACTCCCAAGAAATGCTTTCCATTTCATACGGCAATGGGCATAAAACTAAGTAAAAATGTAATGAACACAACCGCGCACAATTCATATGAAAATCTTCCTCTTTTTTACAATGTTGCCTCGTACTCTAGAGAAAATGCGCATGTTCCAGATGTTTCAGAGAAGACTTCAAGCAATTTTCAAAAACAAACTTTTGAGGGTAAAAATACGGCTACTGATCCGGAGTTCCCGGGTTCGAACCCGACCGCGGCGGCTGCGTTTTTATGGAGGCAAAACGCTAAGGCGCCGGTGTGCTGTGCGATGTCAGTGCACGTTAAAGATCCCCAGGTGGTCGAATTCATTCCGGCGCCCTCCACTACGGCACCTCTTTCTTCCTTTCATCTTTCACTCCGTCCTTTAACCCTTCCCTTACGGCGCGGTTAAATTGTCCAACGGTATATGAGACAGATACTGCGCCATTTTCTTTCCCCATAAAACCAATTGTTATTATTATTATAAAAATATGGAATTTTTCGGTATAGTATTGCCACTGTTGGCAGACTGGATTTTCCTAAGTAGTAAGCTGGTTAAATATATTCTGATAATTAACTTTCTAGCTACCACAGCTAGGCATCTAGTTGCAATTAGAGATTTGTAGCTAGTCGTGAACAATAGCCATATCAGTTTTAGAGTTTCAAAAATGCGATTATCCTCGGCGCTGTGGTTTGACAAAATTTCACTACATCATGCCAAAATACAAGCGCTTTCGAAAATTATGCAGCAAAGCAAACTCTGCAAGGCACGTAACTGAAAAAAATGAGCAAAAATTTGTCGAGCCACAATGGCAAGAGCAATCGCGGTTTTTAAATTGTAAAAACTGATATGGCTATTATTAACGAGCGGCTACAAATCTCTAAACGGACATCAGCGCCTAACTCTAACAGCTAAAAAGCTAATCATTGAAAATTAGTTAACCTGCTCCCTACTAAACGATGCACAGGTTTTCTGGTGTGTGCTAACGCTTGTACTACCATGCTGAAAAATCCGTATTTTTACCTCAAAAACCCCAGTTTTTGAGAATTACTACAGTCTTCCCTGAAACACCTGGTGTTATTTTCAGTGCAACTGCAATGCTACCTAAAGGTTGATAAAAATGTAACCCTCGTAACAGCTGCTTAGAAAAACTTGTATTTACTTCAACTAGCCTTATGCTGCGGTTTTCCAGTGCGGACATACAAGGATTCCTGCTGCACGATACAGTCCAGAGCGCTCCCGTGACTCACACTTTCATCCGGATAACTGCTTTGTATGGCCGCACTAGCGTGGGTGCCTGCCTGCTTTTTTTCCTCCTTCAATTTGAGTCCCCGTCGTGCACAAAAGCAGATTTGTGAATGCCTTTTGGGGCGCGTATTGTTTAAATTTTCAGTTCAGGTGATAGCCCTCAGAGTATAATATGCGCAATTATAATTTAGGGAAGTGATGAAAAAGCTGCGAATAAAAATTTCAAGTAATATTTTCTCAAGTCATACGAAGACCCTCAGGTCGCCATGTGGCACAGTCCGATATCATCACCGCGACGTACCCATCCGCAATACACAAGTAAAAATTTTCGAGCTGTGATCTACACCTGAGCGGAAGTGGTGAAGTGTACTCGACATATGTAGCCTAAAGATACAATACGTAATTTCGTTCCTTCTACATAATGTCCCGTCACATACATACGATAGTACTTATTAGATCACGAAGCCTTTTTTGTATGGCGCACTGAAAAAGTAGTTCAGCAGCGCTGCCCTAATGTACAAAACTGTTAAGTGGCTTGTGCTGCAACACGACGACCATTATTTTAAAATCTTGAAAAAAACTTTTTTTGTGCTCCTAATCACGCTTCATTAAAAAAATTGCCAGTGGTCTAATTTGGCTGACCCTTGAATTCAGCTAAAAGGAAGCACACTCGCAAAGCGTCTGAGGCTCGTCTATGGCAGCTCCGCTACAAGCTCGCGACAACTGTTCTATATATACCCACAAGACCACGTGGCTATGAAGTGGTATCACATGGTCTTACGACACCCCCATCAAATGTCATCACCTGACTTCACATCATCCCCATTGGATGTTCTTAACGTCAAAGGTCAACCCAAAGGTCACCCAATGTCAAAGATAAGAAGTCAACTCAAGGTCAAAGGTCAAAGATCAACTAAAAGTCAGCTCCAGGTCAAGGGTATAGGGTTCAGCACTATAAGTGCGCCACATATGGTCGTACGCGGCTAACGTGGTTGGGCTGAAGGTCGTTCATGGTCATTGGAGAGTTTTAGTTTCACGTACGTACAGAGTTCACGTACGCAGACGTGAGAAACCTACGTAGCATACGCGCATGTCGTTTCAAACCCTTTTAGTTGCACGTACGTGACAGACGACGCGATTTTTTCCTAGCGCCATCTACTGACAGATGAAGACACTGCTTTAGCCACTCTAAGACAATATGAGTCAAAGCCAAGCCAATCGAACTGTGTCGGAGCGCTGATTCGTTAGGCTTAACGGCTGGGAAATCGCCCTTATATCTGAAGAACAAAAGCTATTTGTCGCTTGAAACTTTATGCGAGGGTACAAATGGTCAAATCGATGGCGAATACAACAGTTTACAACACGATATCGCGTCGAGAGATTAGCGACGAAGCAGTTATCCCTGTGAAGCGGCGGGCATGGCGCCGCCATGTTTGTCAATGCTACGTGCGCAATCAACGCAAAGACCGCTACGTAAAAATCCGAATCTCACGTACGTACGTGAGACTCAGATTTTTACGTTGCGTACGTACGTGATAGGATAGGATAGGATAGGAAAACTTTTATTGAATCATAAGTATTTAGGCGATCAGAAGTCTTCTTGCTTGCTTCGCGTGTCGCTGTCTTCACGCTGCGCTGCAGGGAAGGCTTCTTCAGCAAAGGGTGGTTCTTTGCGTTCTGCGCATGCGCACTGGTCAACCATAAGAGCTCTACGTACGTGAAGCCTGTACGTACGTGAAACAAACTCTCGATTCTCTGGCCTACTCGATGGCTACTTTACCTTGCGCAGTGAAGCTGTTCTCTTCAAAAAGACCGTGTTCGACGAATAGCGTCAAGTTCTAGCCTTCTGGAGCGATGTCCTAATGCCCAGAGAAAGGCTGGACACTTTTGTTTTCTTAAATTTCAGGCGAGTCCTTTGTGAAAAAACAAACAGCACACCAAGAAACGCTGTTCATTTCTTCTTCCCAACGCTTTCATTTGTTACACTAAGGACGGGATTCATTTGCACGCGAGACATCAATAAACAAAAATCAAATAGTGAGAAACATCTTTTCCGCCAAAAAAACATTTTGTTAACTTTCTAAATGCAATAAGAAACCAGTTTTTTGAAGCAATACATAATCTACGGCGTCTCCTATGAACATCGTACGAGCGTCTATGGAAAAAGCTACGATCGTCTATACACGCGAAAAGCGGTTCTTATTTCCCGCTATTGAAAAATCTTTTCCATTAGAGCTATTGGTTCGGAACCATGGAAATGTTTTTAGCTGTCCATTAAAAAGTACATCCGCCTGAATATACAGCTATAGATTGCCTTAGGAAAGGTTTACTGCTATTTGGGCCAGTTACCTGTAGCCGGCCATAGGACATTTTTAAAATGATACACTACCTTTACCGCACTGCGAGCTCGCCTTACTAGGAAAGAAATACAATATGAAGCGCAAACACAAATATAAAAACGGTCCGCTAAATAGCATTTTGTAAGAGTTTTTCGAAAAGTTGAGACCATGCCTCAGTCTTCAATCACAGCTGCAAATGAAACGTTATAGAACTTTTCCGTCGAAGAAGTGCGCATACTGGTTAGCAACGCTGAAATTTTGTCTGTACGATATCCTTATGCGGCCCATCTACTGGACCACACAGACTCATCCTGCTTTCTTAGCTAACTCCCTTCATTCCATCCACATTTTTAACTTTCATTATTTCAATATGATTTACGCACTGTCCGAATGTTTCATTTTCTTACGGTGTTAAAAATGCACTCTTCCGAGCTCCGGCCAGCTCTACATTTTGTAAGCGTGTTTTCGTGAATAGAAGCCTCTTAGTCTGCGTGCGGTATTTATGTGTGTAGACAGTCACGTTTTCAGAAGAAGACACTTGGAAAAACAGAGAAGTCGGAATGGTTCACCTTGAAGGCAACGTAACCTATGGAGCTGCCAAGTACGATGACAGCCGCAACCGGGGCTATATTCTGTGATTTTTCGGTAAGTGTCTATTTTTTAGTTTCTCTATGATGGGTCGCGACTTTCCGTTGACTTAGGATGCACTGACGGGCACCGACGCATGGTTTCTGATTACTAATTCATGCTATTTACGTGCTCCTGAGTAGTTTTGTTTTGGACTTTACTTTTTGGGGACTTTGGTTGGTATTCAGCGAAATTTTTCACAAATCTGGTTCTTTGCAAATTGAAACGCTTTATTACAAGCGCTTGTTTTTTGTCTTTGTTGAAATGCCCTTTATGTTCGTCACTATTTTTTTTTATTTCTCCTTTGGGCAACATACAGGTATTGCCCACGAGGCAAGACAAAAGGAGGTGCTAAACCTCCTCACTGGGTCTTGTCCTCGCTTGGGTACAGCAGCAGGAGCGGTATTGCATTACACAACAAAAAAAGGCTGTCCTTGCCATCACTTACACAACAGACGCATCATAAAAAGTTCTTGTAAATATATACAGATAATAAAATAATAATACACACTAAATCATATACAAAAATGGTACAGAAATGCAATACATTAGGGTTGTTCGAACCGACATAATATTGCATCAAACAGAACCAGAAGTAAGCATTTGGTCGTCTAGGACACAACGTTAAACAAAAAGAAAGACGAACAGATGCGTTTAAAACCTCTGGGCGTGGAACTATTTTTAGCTGCATCTATTACAAACGGATGAGAATTACACATCAACATGATTTGGTGCTCAATTGATTGTGTTCCGTAGTTAGTACGAGGCCTATTTACCACAACAGAAGTCTGACGCAAGCTGTAACCAGTAGATCTATTTAGGTACGTGTTAAAAAAATTATTGTAATTTGTTTTTATTTCGTTATAAATAAACACACATATTTTGAGTTCATACATGGTTTTCACAGGGATCATTCGAGACTGTGTATTTGCCGAGCAACTATTTGTGTTGTTTCCTGCAGGTAAAAGAAACCGAGCTGCACGCGACTGCAGGGCTGATATTTTTTCTAAGTCAGTTTTGTTACAAGTACCCCAGATAAGAAGACAATAACTGATGCGAGAATGGATAAGAGAGAAATACAACTGTCTTTTCAGCGAGCAAGGTATAAGATCTCGAAGCCGGGAAAGCATACCAATAGCTCTCGCTATCTTGACACGGGTGTGGTCTATGTGGTCGCTCCAGCCTAGGCTGTGATGGAATTTAACTCCTAGAAAGGAATGGGAGCTGACACGCTCAAGGTAGCAAGAGCCGTAACGAAGCTTAAAATCGTAATCAATTGGCTTTTTTTGCACGAAAAAAGCATAAATTTAGTTTTTTTCTCGTTGAGTTCAAGACTATTTAAGTTTAGCCATACACTAAGATTTAATAGCCACGTGTTAGCAGTGTTTTCAGGTTCTTTAAGATTTGTTTCAGAGAAGAATACATTCGTATCGTCTGCATATATTACTATATCATTAGTTTGAGAAATGTTAACTATATCGTTTATATAGATCAAGAACAGCAAAGGGCCTAATATAGATCCTTGCGGTACACGATATTTTACAGTCTTTGGGTTTGATTTATAGCCATGTAGGCATACGAACTGAAAACGCGACTCAAGGTAACTGCGCATGAGTTGAAGTGCTATGCCCCTAATTCCACAAATTTTCAGTTTTCTTAGCAAAATATGATGTTTGATGGAATCGAAGGCCTTGCGAAAATCTAGAAATATTCCAACGGTGTAGAGCTTATCCTCAATATTTTTAATTATTTTATTTTTTATTTGTACGAGCGCCATTTCAGTTGATCTTCCTTTCTGGAACCCGTACTGCTTTGTTGATATGATGTTTTTTGCAACAAAAAAGTTGTCGAGGCGTTTGTGCATGACACGTTCAATCACTTTCGAAAAAAGAGGCAAAACTGAAATCGGCCTATAGTTGTTCAGGTCACTGTATGTTCCTCCCTTGTGAATGACGACGACACGAGCTATCTTCATTTTCGCAGGAAAGATTCCCGAAGCAAGTATGCGGTTGCAGATGTAAGCGAGCGGTTTTGAGATTAAGTGGGCAATTTCTTTTATAGGTGCGGCTTTAATGTCATCGTGGCCAGCTGCCGATCGGTTATCGAACGAGTTTATGATAAGGTTTATCTCAACCTGAGAAGTGGGCGTTAAAAATGCACTTTCAAGCAGCATCTGCCCTATATATCTCTTCAGACTGCTGTGAGGCAATGAAAGAGATGAAAAGTTTCCAGCACCTGCGTTAGCTAGATGATCATTGATAAGGTTAACTAAGTTTTGCTCCGAATAAGCGGCTCCATTTATAACTAATTCAAATGGTATACCAGAAACGTGCGTAGCGTTTAGTTCATTGAATTGTTTCCATGTTTTTCGGGGGTTATCTGCGCACTTTTCGAACTTATGTTGATAGAATCTACACTTGGCTTTTTTTAAGTCAGAGCTAAGTTTGTTTCTGAACCGCTTGAATTCTTGCAGCTTTGCAATATCACGCGTCCGCAGAAACTGTTCGAACAGCTTATCCTTGTGTTTTATGCGCTTGAAAAGGTCATTCGTAATCCATTCTTTTCTTGCTTTCTTGTGCCGAACAATTGTTGTGAGTGGGAAAGCAGCATGGTAACAAATTTGTAATTCGGACATAAAAATATCGTAGGATACAGATGGATCGGGTTCCTTATATACGTTCGCCCAGTTCAAGTTTTCAACAAGTGAATGAAAGGTCTTTTTACCGCCGTCATTGATGATACGGACAGTATTATTTGTGCACTGTGTACGCGTGGCGATCGGTAATGCTACAAAAATTGGTAGATGATCGCTCAATCCTGAACAAAGTACACCGGAGCACCTAGCAGACTTAGAAAAATCTGTGAAACATAAGTCGATTAGCGTACTTGTATTCGATGTGACTCTCGTAGGCTGTTCAATGACGTTCTCACAACCATTTTGAAGCATAATTTCAAGAAGTTGAACTTTAGCAGGGTTATTAGAGTTAAGATCGATATTAAAGTCCCCTATGATCACTACATGCCTCTTCCGGGAATTGACAAAATCCATGAGTGATTCAATGTAGTTTAAAAAAATTGACAGCGTGCCCTGGGGCGGTCGGTAAATGCATACGATGGTAATGTTTTTGCACATGATGGCAACAGTTTCAAAGTCGTCACACATGCAAGTAAAGTCGTCTATGGTATCATAGTGAAAACAGTCGCGGATAAATAGGGACACCCCTCCACCACGTTTTTGCTCACGATAAACTGAAACGTGACTGTACCCGGAAAAATTCGTAACATCAGTGAAACTTGAGAACCATGTTTCTGAAAAAGCCAAGAAATCAAAGGAACACTATAGTTGTGAGAGGTATGTACCGACGTCATCTTGTTTGTTCCTCAAACTCTGTGTATTTAAATGAAAAAAAGAAAGCCCCTTTTCAAGAAAACACTTGTTACTTTTCACCAGATCATTGAACGAAGTTGTCGTGTGGTACGCCATCTTGATTTTTTGAAATCAAAATACCTGTAGTCACTGATCTAAACAATTTTGCTCAGGTCATTTTCGGTTGCAATCCTGATAGAACTTGCTTTTGCTTGTTTTCTTACAAACACTTTACCCTCAGAAGTCCACACGAATTTGTAGTCATTTTCCTTTGCCCTTATCTTCGCCAGCCATAGCAATCGCCTGTTCATTGCTGTCAAGTTTTCATAGAAGCTGATGTTGGTCAACTTTTCTTGGGCGCACTTGCGTGCTTCAAACCATTTGCGCCTGAGGGCTCGGTTGGAAAACCTTACAATCACCACATGCCTTCTGTCCTTTCTGGGGGGCAAACGATGCACATGTTCAACGTTGCTATCGGATAAATCAGGGAGCTCCAATTTTCGGGCAATCTTGTTAATTTCAGCCATGAGGTCTTCATTTTCTCTCAACTCAAGCCCATGGATTTCAATGTTCTGGTGGCGGCTATACTGTTCGAGTTCATTTAATTCTTGGTTTAGTGTTTGGACAGTATTTTCACCGCTTCCACTCTCAACAGCCTCTACTCGACGCCGCAAGTCGCCTATTTCTTTGTCCTGTCGTTGTAGGTTCACTTTTATGTCATCATAAGTGTCAGACAGAAGCTGTACTGACTTCTCGATGCTCAACACAGTTTCCTGCATGCTCATTAGCTTGTCTAATTTGGTCTCCAGTACGAGCATGCCAGACAATTTTCCGTTTATTTCCGCTAGTTCTGCCTGCAAGCTTTCCAAGACATTTGCTTGCTTGCAAGCTGGGCATTTCAGCGCTTTTCTAGTGGTTTCTTTCATCATCCTAAATGATTGTTCGGTCACGCCGCTGCATTTTCCGATGTGGAATTTACAAGTGCAGTCGATGCACGTCATGAACGTGTCACCATCGGCAAAATTTGCGTTGCAAGAGGAGCATGCGTCCTTCATGGTAAACAAGAGCAGAAACCAACATCCAATAGGCAACAACAGAAAACTGCCAAACAGCAAGAGCAGCAGCAGGGGCGGTCGCGAAAAAAAGAAAAGTGCTTAATAAATTGTCTATTACCAACCTGCAAGAATTCGATGACAGGTTTAGGCAGAGAACATGGAACTGCGCCACCGCCACTGCTGCCGCATCGCTGAATGAAGACGGGGGTCGCTTGTCGCCGCTTTTATAGGAAGGTCCCGGCGCTTGGGTCCCCACGTGACGGCCAGAGTTGATATCAGCAGTGTACTGATATGATGAACCAGGTTGTAGACGGCACCGTGCGAAAGTTTCTGCAAGAATTCGATGACAGGTTTAGGCAGAGAACATGGAACGGCGCCACCGCCACTGCTATGAAAAGTCAACACTATGAAAAGTCAACGAGTAGTCGAAAACACTTTGTATGAAACCAAGTATTTTTTCGTTTACATCCACTCTTTTGACCTGTGTATTGCCACCCCTTGTGCAGGGCTTACGTGTTCTGGCAAATAAAAATGAAAATTAGCTTTGGGGCAGGTATTGCTCAGTAACTGTGTCCTTCTGGTGGCCACATGAACCGTGCCGCCAGGAAAATAGTGGAGGAGGCTGTAAAAGAAGTAAAAAATTCGTTGGAAGCACTTAGATATTTTTTAACTTCGGGAAGGCGAAAACCGCTGGAAATTTTGCGCAAATTATAGATCTTTCGGTTATCTTAAGGTCACGTGACAAAAGATCACGTGACATCAAAAGGTCACCTGACCTAGGTGGCGATGTAACGGACGGACGGTCACCGCGAGTATGAGCCATTACAGTCTATCGCCTTTATAAAGACGCTGTATACTGGCGGGCGCCGGCATAATTTCTAGTAGTGGAGTCTAAAGTGCACCATGCGGTCGTATTTTGTGTCTGACCTCCGTCGAAAAAATGCCTGATCACTGAACTGCCATGGTACGTGTCTGTGGAAGAGCAGCCTGCCTTTGTGTGCTGCGTACGCATTCATTCAAAAGTAAAGCCACCATTCTAAACATCCGAAAGTCTTCGATCAGGGTGTCTTTGGTGAGGATGGCACTTTTTACACTGACGCCAATAAGACGTGTGTTCGATAGCCGAGTTATGACGTCTTTCTTCTAAAACGTTGTGTTCGTTACTAACTGAAGTTAAGCCGTATGAAGCGTGATAAGCGTTAAAACAGGTTCGTAGTCAGCTAATTGAAAAGAACCTACTTTATTCCGCATAGATTATCCACTAAGTTTTTTGTGCTGACGTCAGCTTTGCGCGCTTAAAAACGAGGTTCTCTTAAAGAATAAAATATACGGTGCAAATAGGGACAAGACGATTTTTAAGAAATTTCTTCGAGAACAAAACCCGGAAATACTCGGAAGCAAAGGGTACCTGAAAAGTGTGTTGCGCTGGACCGCTTACTAGCGGCAATAAAATCAGTAGTAATATTTAATGCGTCTTCACTTCTCTTTAAAAATAATGTTGTTTTTGCTTCACCTCCACTGCTTTTAGAGGGAACGCAAGAAAAACTTATGAAAGGTAACTTCAAAATACTGCCCCTGAGATCCTTTTACGGCTGACAAAATCGAATCGACTTTTAAGCACTTCTGCCGAAGTTTCCTGCTGACTTCGCATTGAGTCTCGCTTTTTAACCATGGCCTTTCTTTCCTTGCAGTATTTGCAGCCTTCGCTGAAGATGACCCCAAGTTTGCAAATATCTTTGTTATAGCTCCTTCTCCCTCAATGCCTCGCTCCACAGGAAGTGTGAAAAAGTAGCCAGGCTACTAAACAGGCGGTGTCACAGGACGAACTTTAAGGAGTAGAAGAAATTTAAATAAGTGTGAGAACCTAGAACGAGCTTAACGCATAAAAAAATAAGAAAGAAAAAACAGCGACATTCAAACGAAATACATATAGAACTTGTCCGAAAGCTTCACTGCCATCGAGGCACCGTATTTCTGCTGAGGCGCCCTTCTATTAGAATGATGAGACATTCTTGGCAGAATGATGACAGCGCAGATATACGGGATGACAGAGATATTCTGCGAGTATATCCGTCATAAAAGTACATATATAGGCGCAAAGGGGTGCACTCTCTGCTAGGTGGTATATATGGGGTGATAAAGCTGGCTGACGCCCACTGCATGCTTGTGCAAAGATAAAATATTCCATGACTGGGGGTGACGTATCACCCGCTTATCTGCTTTCTGATGACTTAGCAATAATGGTACCGGAAATATAAATTATAGGTGGGAGATGTTTCCGTCAAGCAGCATGTCCTTCGGAACTTTTGAGATCAAAACGCGCACTGTCATGATCCTGCTTCGTGCCGTAGAGAACGCTTGTCTCGCACATTTCCCAATGTAAAAAAAAGCTAATTAATACCTTAGTTCTCAAAGCACACAATGCATCTGAGAGTGATATCTCTTAGTTATCACTAAATCATTTAGATATCACTCCAGGCCCTGTGTTTTTTTTATGAGAACCGCCTCCGTTTAAATATATTTTAGGCGTGGCTAATCTGTTACACCACAGTTCATGCAGCTTTAACATGGGGAAATGTTTTATAACGTGCACATAATGCTTGATTTTTGCACTGCTTGCAAGGAACACGCACTAATCTTCCGAAGCGTGTACTAAATACTTCCATGGCACAATTCGTTTCACAGCGCACAGTTTAAAGTTAGAAAGTTCGGCAAACCTGTGTTCATTACCTCTCCCCTGACCCGACGTTCATAATTTTCATATTTCTCCTGAACATGCAAAATTATTATAAGTGCTTCGCACCTTTGATTATAGAGTGCAGTGCAAACAATTCTATGAGCGTGTCCAGTGCACTAACGTCACATTTGTTAATCAAGTTTTTTTGTAGATCGCCAGCAAGTCGATATACGCCGAACAATTTAAACATAGCACTCCGCGCGATCAGCTAGAAAGAAGAGGCTGACTCTCCAGTCCGACAAGTAATTATGACATGTGGCGTATCTGCGTCGGCTCGTGCACAAATGACGATGAATCAAAAAGTGACTAGAACTTTTGGTTTCGCAAGAAACAAAGCACGACTTGGTTAAGGGCCATAAAACCTCGTTGAGGCACGTGTAAAGAAGGGATGGCTGTCACGAAGGAAGTCGGTAAAAGAAAGGTCAGCCACAAATATACTCCTCTCTGTCCCAAGGAAGGAAGCGGCTGGCGCTGTGATCATAATTTATCGAAGTCGTGGAAGTTTTTGGCTTTTTTATCTTTTCTTGATTATTCTTCTCTTAACACGTGATAGCACGTGCCGGTAAAACTTTCTCGACGGCCTTCCGTGGCTGAAAAAAGAAAAAAAACTGGTTGTGATCCAGTTGCTGAAATACCGTAATTATTCAGGGCTTGCGATTCAAGAGACGTCCTCTTGCCAAAGAAGCGGCTAGCAGAGTGAGGCTCCTCCCGGAAATCTTGCCTTTTTTGTGTTACTGAATTTATGTTGTTGTTTGAACTTATTTTTATTTATTTTTATTTTATTTACAGAAGACTGCTGGCTTTATTGCAAAGCCTTAAGCAGGAGTGGGTGTAAAATACACTTTGACAAAAAGAAAACCTCCCTGAGGCACACGCAACCCAGCACACAATACCGAAAAAATGAACGACGAAAAGAAACAACATTATACAATATTAGACGACGCCTGGTGTCAAAATGAGCACTTATGGCAGCAGTACCAGGCGCTGTTTCGGAATATTAAATGCAGCAACAATTCAGCTTTTTCAGGTAACAGCTGCAGAAACACAGCAGGGACATAACCGTGCACATCGAGCCATCTTGCTGAACAGCCGGCGAGGTCACTGTGATGAGTTCTTAGCTAATGTGGCGCCTCAAAGCGTCCACGCAATTCTCAAGCCGCCATCCTTGAAGAGACATCAAGCAGGGCTCGGATTTCATTTTGTGTTTGCGCGTTCTAGCGCTTCCCTCTCTCCACGCATTTATGGTGTCATGTCACAGTTTACCAGTGAGGTTACAAAAGCCTTTTAATAATAAAGAAAAACTAACACGGCAGACAGACAGATTTTCTGTGTCTTCCTGTAAAGTTAGCAGGTTCCAAGCGAATGTTCCTTTGCTGAGCGGCGGCACAGTATTTCACGCAGAATACATGCACCCATGCCGCGTTTGTATGGGCGTGCACTAAGAACAACAAAATCAGTAACGTCTCTTAGACGTCGGACTCGTTTCTGAAATTTTAATATGACGCTTTGCCAGGCGTGACGCTTCAAACGAACACACTCTGGGGTTTTCTCTCCCGAATGTTGAGTTTGCGTCTTCTTAACACTCTCGCTACTCCGCAACAAAATTCAAGAGTGTGAGAAATGAACACTGATACTTATTCTCCTTCAGTGCCGTAAAGTAGGCGTGCGCAAGAAATGGGAACTAAAAGCAAGGCCCGTCTACGGTGATAATCAGTATACGAAATGTAACCAGGGCAAGTGTATCAGTTTTATTGCGGTGCACTCGCTAAAACAAAACAGCCAGCCAGGAAAGAACACGACTCAAAATGGCCTGGTTGAGAACCACATTATTTCATCACAATGACAAGGTTCTCTTCAATCAAGAAAACTAGAGGAATATCAAGAAATTACCTTTAGGACAGGACATTTCCGCTATGTAAAAAATTCTAATGATCTCGAAGATAACTTCGGCGCAATAGTTACCCGCTGGTCGCATTCTTCTGAGAAGAAAAACTTAAACCACCCCTTTCTTTTCTAGAGGCACTCACAGCATTAACTTTAACGCCAGTCTATAGCCGAGCTTCTGAGATGGAGCATCATCGAGCTACGGAATCTCACTTTTAATTTAGGATACGACCTACGACTGAAGAGTTTCGTGTCTCCATAGGGACACAAAACTCTCGGTGTAGTTTTGTGTCTACTTCCACTTTTTCCACCGGGCGACAACTTTCACACTAAGGAGAGAACATATATAGTATACGAGGTTTTTTGTCAGACCGGAACGCCTTTTTAACCTCGAGTAACGAGGCAGTAGTCTCAAATTCAAAGGCCGGTAGAGTTTAAACCAGTGCTTCGAGCTGGAGCTCTTCTCTCTGACTACATCACTGCGCGTGAAAGATTACAAAATTTTCCGCTAATACATGAAAAAATCAGGGAGCGCTTCATATAAATCTATCACAGTTCACTGGAAATTCTCCTTCGTTCAAGACCTAAAATTCAGAGCGTTGACATTAAAGCTCCACATACTGGTAGCACTTCCGGGGGGGACGTGATCCAGTACTCTTCTCCAAGGCAAAGAATGCTTCTGCCCATCAGCTAAGTCGAGTTTGTGCTTTCCTCTCGGGGGATAAGCAAAGTTGGTTCTATTCGTCAACAATTAAAATTCACTGCTGAGCACAAAAATCTTTCCTAGAATCGAGTCAGTTGCTTGCGCTTGTCGGCCATGTTCAATGCCTTGTGTGGACTAGCAAACGAAGCTTTGTGGCGGCTTTCAAATCAACGCGGGTTTGAAATATTTGAAATATAGTTGTTAATGCATGCACTAACTTTCCCTGCTTGCAAACGAAAACGAGTACGTTATCAACTAGCCTTGACAAGACCAGCAGCCGGTGGTGTTTAGTTTTTAGCTCATTTCGTATATATATATATATATATATATATATATATATATATATATATATATATATATATATATATATATATATATATATATGTGGTTAAAGCCAGAAAGTACATGGCGTAGGAAAAATCTACTGTTTCGAGTACACAAGCGTGCGCTAAAGAACAGTGCGTCGCCTCTGCTAAAATAAGGACGCTTACCTTAAACCGGACCTTGTTGTAGCAATACTGCTCGGTATTGCATTCTGCGCGGCTGTCTTGTGTAACGTAACGTGTGCTGTCTGATTTCAGCTCCGCTTGAATTCTACCTGAATTAATAATTTACCAATGCCGTTTTTATCTTCTTTAGGAATATTTCTTTATAAGCGGGATAACTTGCTTCAAAACACAGTTCGTGTTAAGGATCACACATACAAGGAACCTATATTTTTGTTTTAACCAACTCTTTGTTTCTGCCGCTTTATTTCGCCACATCATCTCAGGACATGGATAGAACAAGGGCATCTGCACCCACATTCGGTGGACTTGAAATTCACCAGCGCCCATGCGCTTAGGTGTTTCAGTGCAAGTGACCTAAATATAACCATAGTCTTTCACTGCGCAAGGTTTCTCGTAGCATAAGTGGAATTTCGAAACTTTAAACTTCAATTAAAAAGTCGTACCATACCATACCACGCCTTGCCATACAATACCATATGATACAACAACCTTGTCATATCACACCATACCATACGACACCCTGCCATACAATACCATATAATAACAAACCATACCAATATTTAATCACACCATACCATACCACACCCTGTCGTACAATACCATATTATACCACACCATACCACTACCACACCACACCATACCATACCATACCATACGATGCCATGCCATGCTATACCATACCATACCATACCATACCATACCATACCATACCATCAGGTGTGGGTGAGCTTGTCATGTGTACACTGTCTTACACCTAGTGATTAAAACCTTTGTGCCTCTGAAAAGAAGCTTCCATACTTTCGAAGCCTTTAACTTCAATTCGACCTGAGTTCGTCGCTTAAAACTGGCCGTGGCTCGTTCAGGGGAATATCTGTTGTCAAACGACTGCTACGAACTGCTGCGCCGAGAGAAACGGTGCCGTCCGTAAAGTCTCGCTCAAATTTTCATATTGCTGTCATGACCATTGCGAAAAAAAAACTGACGCGACATGCGATCGATTGTCCACATTCAACGTTTCAAAGCCGTGTGTCACATTCGATAGCTTCAGTGACAGAAAAGGCATTCTCCCTGTCAGCTCTTTCCGAAAGCACGCGACTACCTACGCAGGTGTCAAGTAGGAGAGAAGGAAAGCTGCCCTGAGCTGGACAAAATTGAGCCCAGGCGCGGCTTTAGAACTTGGTGCGAATTCCATTTCTAAAGCGGAGTGCTAAAACTGAACTAGTGACACGTCAAATATCGTCTGGAATTGTTTCCTTTTTTCTTTTCTTTTTACCTTTGAAACTGTACTTCATGGTCGCGAACAAGATCAAGCACCGACGATTCCACAACCAATTTCGTGACATTTCTTTTTTCAGCCCGTTCAATGTGATACCACCTAAGTCACTGAATCTGCCGTCTTTTATATCTGCAAGACAGGCTGGATTTCGTCTACTTCAAAGCAACTGGAATGGGAAACCTTCTTGACAGGTGGCTCAGATTATGAGAAAGAGGTTTAGGCGTATCCCGTTAAAACTGCACTGGAATATTTGCTAGGTAAGCAAGGAAGGATGGTTTTTCAGTGTGCAGTCCCTAATCCTTTATAGTGTACAGCCCGGTGGCGTGAGGAGCAACTGAGCTTTACGTAGAAGAAAAAGGCGCGAACGTTATTTCGACGGATGAGTTGTGCATTTCCCGTAATGTGACTTCTGTAAGAAACATGAAGACTGCGAGGAACAGGATTAGACTTGAAAGCAAATTGACGAGAACGAAAGAAAGGTGAAGGCCTGCGCTAGCACTGTCTCACAGCTGGCATCTTTATTCCGGAGACCACAAATATCAGTCACAAAAGAAGATAAAAAGGAGATGAAAAACAAGGGAACAAAAGAGTGTGTCACACACAGGTAGGAACTAGAGAGAGAGAGAGAGATTCTTTAATAAAGAAACAGAGAATTTAGCCGGCGTTTCAATATCGCTGGCATGCTACTCTGCGTAGGGAGGGGAATTTGGAAGATAAAGACTGAAGGAGAGCAGCGTCGAAGAGGTGGAAAAAAAACGAAAAAAACGAAGATAAAATGCAGCTTGAAATGGGTACTAAGGATGCAGTGGCGAGTATTGATGTAACCTATGGAATGATGGAGTGCATAGTCCGACGAATGGGCTGACGAAGTTCACTGCAAGAAGAATGCATGAAGGTAACCTGCAAGTGAATTCGGAGCTTATCGAGATGTCCCATGTCTTTTAAATATCTAAAAAGAAAGTTCATTGCAAGTCTCTGTTGCGTGAAGCAGGCTAAGGGGCCTAAAACTTTGTCCATTGTTAGGGGCACTGGGCAGAGCTTCTGCATGCAATGTTCATAGTACGCACGCTCGTTAGCATACGCAGGGCACTCAAGCAGGATATGTTCCACAGTTTCTATCGAAGCACAGTTGTCACAATGCGGACTGTTCATTTGTCCAAAACGGTATCGAAGGCCATTTGTATATGCAGCATTCAGACGAAGTCGGTGATAAAGTGTTTCGAGTTGTCGAGGAATTCTGGGTGAGAGTCTTGATCTAAGATGTGGGTCGATTGAGTGAAGAAATTGGTACTGATGTGTCGGCAAACTCCAAAGCCGATACGTTTCTTCGTACGCAAAACATTTTGCCATTTGGGACGCATCAGATTTCGTGAGAAAACTTCGAATGTATCTCTGATGTTGATGGCCCTTACGGGCCGCTTCATCTGCTTTTTCATTAGCCATAATGCCACAGTGAGCAGGTACCCACTTAAATGTTATGCAGTGGCCTGCGGCAATAGCTAAATGATGGATATACCCAATGTCCAGGGAAACTGGCTGGTGATTCGTTTTCTTCAGCAGGTTGGCCAGGATCTGCAGAGATGCTTTTGAATCGGTGAAGATAACCCTACGGCCGGCGGTTCGGCGCAGGATGTAAGAAACAGCTTCCTTAATGCCGTGAAGCTCAGCTGTTGTAGAGGAGGTCCTCCGCTGCAGCCGGTAAGAAAGGGCATGGCCTGTTGAGGGCACATAAAGGCCACAAGAAGAAGTTTCTTTAGTAGTTGAACCATCGGTGAAGATATGGGTGTGCTGCGTATATTCTTCGATTAAGTAGGCGAGAGTAGCTTGCAGAGGTGCTGCCTGTGGCATGCGGCTCTTTGCATTCACACCTGGAACAGACTTCTTCACCTTTAGAGGAGAGAGTGTCCATGGAGGAAAGGACAGAGGTAGTAGTTTCTGAGGCTGATTAATAGTAGGAAGGGGCAGGAGCTGCACTGCCTGGCCAAAGCTGGAGTTGCTGTGAGTTAGGTGGACATGGTGTAGGAAGTGCTTCTTCCCTTGCAGGACATGGCGGAGATGGGTACGCCTAGTTTCGTGGGCGGCAATTACCTCTAGTGGGAGACATCCTGCCTCCGCTACTGTTCCTGATGCAGAGGAACCCTTTGGGAGGCCAAGACATATTCGCAGGCAGTTGTTCCGTGCGGCATTGAGAGTCTTATTGCTTGATGTAGATAATCTTTGAAGCACTGGTAGACAGTAGCGCAAGGTTCCTTCAACGTAGGCTTTTTCAAGCAGAAGCATTGATCGGCGGTTGCTACCCCACCTTGTTCCCACCATGAACCTGAACACCTGCGATGCTGCAGTAATCCTCGCACGGAGTTTTTTGATCTGAGGTGACCATGACAGATTATAGTCGATTACAACACCCAGGAATTGCTGAGATCGTACATATGGCAGCGATCGTCCGCCTAGGAGCAGCGGATATCGGGTCATTGTTTTTCTTGTAAACGCCATTGCAACACTCTTTTCTGGCGAGAGACGAAGACCTCTGGAAGCCAGGTACATCGAAATGTGCAATAGTGCTCTCTGAAGACGTTGCTGGGTAATATAGCGCGAACGTGACGCGGTCCAGATGCAGATATCATCAGCATAAATTGTTATGCGGACCCCTCGCGGAAGGTGTCTTCTTATGTGAATAAGGACAATATTGAACAGGAGAGGGCTGAGCACCGCTCCCTGTGGTACGCCCCTGTCCACTGCGTGAAAGCGTGTTGGACCGTTTGGAGTGGTAATAAAAATTTGTCGTTGTTTTAAATAATGCCCAATCCACTTGTATAGCCTTCCTCCAAGGCCAAGACTGCCAAAGGCTGCGAGAATTGCATGGTGAAAGACGGAGTCAAAACCGGCCTTGATGTCTAGGAAAACGGCTGTTGGGATGTACCCAGCATGAAGGTACTCATCAATTGATGAGACGAGGGCGATGATATTGTCAGTCGCAGACCTGTTTTGACGGAACCCGTTCATTTCTTGGGGGAAATCATTTCGGCTTTTTAGGAACCAAGTTATGCGCTTGCAGATCATGCGCTTCATGAGCTTACCTACGCAGCTCAGTAGGGCAATGGGCCGGAATGATGCGTAGCTTGTTGGCTCCTTACAGGGTTTCAAAACGGGCACGATTTTCGCCAGCTTCTATTCCGTGGGGACCTCACCAGCCATCCAGGAAGAATTGTAATACTCCAGGAGTCGAAGACGGGAGGTGTGGGGTAGCTTTGCAAGGGCATCATAGGTCACCTCATCATGACCCGGAGACGTGTGCCTGTTTGTCTCCGCGATAGCTGTGGATAGTTCTTCCATTGTGAAAGGCAGGTCTAACGCTGGCACTGCCGCCTTTGGGATGCCTGTTTGACCATCTGCGGAGAGTGTCGAATGCCCTGACCCTGCCGACAGCAGCTTGCAGTATTCTTCTGGGACTTCTTTTATAGATTTTTGTTCGTGAAGGGAGAGTGCAGCGAAGGGGTGGAGTTGTTGAAGTGGCGTGCTCATACCTCTAACTATCCGCCAAATATTGGTTACTGGTTTGCGCACATCCAGCGTAGAACAAACGTCACGCCACTTTTGCCGACTGAGTTTATCCATGTAGCGTCGAATGTGACGTTGTGCCCGCCGGCATGCACGTAAGTCATCGAGGCTTTTTGTGCGCAGAGCTTTACTTTCAGCTCGCCTACATATAGTGCAAAGCCTTTGGAATGTGTCATCATTTGAAGGTAGGTTATCATTTTTAGCTGTAAGTTGTGTACTCGCCCTCAGGCAATACGCAATTGTCGATGCTAATTCCTCATTGCGAGTTGCCGCAGTAACTCCTCTGCTTACAGCGTCCTTGTATGCGTCCCAGTCTGTAGATTTTATAAGAAATTTCTTTGGGTTCCTCTGCGCATGGAAAGCCGATATGAGGATTGGGTAATGGTCGCTTCCACGTGTCTCCAAATCAGTGCACCAGCCAAAGTTGTGGGCGAATGAACTTGTGACAAATGTCACGTCGATGCTGCTGGTAGTCGTCGGGCCTCGGAGGTAGGTGATGCTGCTGTCATTTAATGGCTGAACTGAATGCTTAGAGAGAAGTTTTGCAAGCTTGGCACCCCGGGCACATGTATGTGAGCTGCCCCAAATTTCATTATGAGCATTGAAGTCTCCGCAAATAATATGCGGAGAGGGCGTCCTTGCTATCAAGTCTTCAAGTCTCAAAGCATTAAATGGCGTGCCTCGCTCAGGATATACTCCAATCAGAGTGTACTGTTGTCCGGCAATAACTGTGACAGTGCATACGTGTTCATTGTCGCTGTGAGGCGGGACATCAGCCGGTGAGGCCGGGATATCCTTGCGAAAGCCTATCAGCAATCTGCTGACGTTATCTGGCCGTTGTGAATGATGGAAATAGTATCCATTGAGTCGGAAAGTTTCCTCGATGCGTGATTCACAGATGACTATGAAGGGGAAGCGGTACGCTCGCACGAGCTGTCGGAAATCTGAGAGTTTAGAGCGTAGCCCACGAGCGTTCCACTGGAAAATGGTGCATGTACGAAAAATGTTGTGGATTGTCAGCTGCGGTGAAGTTCTCGCTGTGGAAGCCATGATCACTGAAGTGTGGTATTACTCCCCTGCGGAGCGTAGGAGACCGACACCAACGGCTCCATTGCAAGGACAGCTTCTACTTCTGGGAGTCTTCCTGACGAGGGGTTTGCACGGATAAGAGCCTTGATGGCTGCAAACAGCATCGGAATCAGTAGGCATGTGACATCTTGTTCAGAGCTTCCGGTTTGCTGCCTGCCGCTGATCTTCTTGTCATGTTGTGGCGCCCTAGGGTCAGAGCAAGCGACGCTGTTTGTCGGGTCTTATGTAGTGCGTTGCAGTAGATTTGATGAAGGAGAAGAACCAACGGACTTCCCACGCTTCTTTTTTACCGCATCTGCGTAGGTCTTGTCAGCTCCTCTGCCACGCTGTGTTGACTGATTCTCGGAAAGAGCTGCCGTAGTCGTGAAAACCACGTCGGGGTTAGGTGGTGGTTCATGGCGCTTAGGGGGTTTCCCTTGTGTTTGCTCTGCCGTGCGAGCAACTGTGGCTGCTTTCTTTTTATAACACCCTCCATAGGAAGCAGGGTGTGGGCCACCGCAGTTAGCGCATTTAGGTTGCGCTCTCGAAGTGCATTCTTTGTGCGAGTGGGGGCCAGCACACACTTTGTAGCGCACGGGGCCGTTACAGTGTCTTGATATGTGGCCATGCCTCTGACATTTATAGCGCTGAGTTGCTGCTCCGACGTATTCAGTTACAGGGTAACTACAGAACTCCTGCGTTACTCGTTTTGGTAGCGGCGCATCTTTTGCGAATTCCAATATAACTGTGTGACGGCGTACCGCTTTTATCTTTCCACCATCATCAGGAGTGTAGGCGATTAGCCTCCTTGCTGAGATGACACCTTGGTCGCGTAGATATTCCTGCAGATCTTCGTCTGTGTAGGTGACAGGTACATCTTGTATTTTGCCATAGCTTGCAATGTAAGAGTATGGGACTCTGGCCTCTACAGCCACTCTAGCCAGCTTAGTTACCGTGAGCAGACGGTTGGCGGCGGGCAGCGTCGATTCTGTAACCATCAGGCTCCCATCCTTGTGAATGCGATGGCTGAGGACTTTTTCTTGAGCCGATGCTACAACCGCCGAAGCCACAATGTTGGGGTTGGCTTTCCATAGGCTTCCTCCTTCCTCAGTGGGCCTGAAAACTACAGGAACACCGGTAGCTCTCTTTTTCTTGTACGATACAACTGTAAATGATGCTTGGTCCATGTCTTCCGGATGGTCGGTCAGAGGCTCGTTGCCGGCTTGGTCGTCGCGCAGTCTCTTGTTTGGCGGGGCCTGGTCTGTAGCCGCAACTACAGGGGCCGCTGGACCCGCCGCTGGCGCTGCTGCCATCAGTGCAGCATGGAGTTCAGCTGGCGGTGATGTTCCGTGTCGGTGTTGATACGGCGCACAGCGCCGAGGAAGTCGCTTGACGTGCTTTTGCCGGCGGCCAGAGACCCCCAGGTCGTCGCACGTCGAGGACACACGCCAAAAAGACTGGAAAACCTCTGAAGGGAGAAAATAAAGCCGAAAATTACGGACCGGTGTCAGACAGCCGGCCCACTAATCGCCGTCTTCTTCTTCTCCCGGTAGGAACGTAAAAGCGAGGGACAAATAATAGATGCCACTAGATATACACGATACTTGTCTGCTGCTGCAAGCTATACGGAAGCGCCTTTTCGTTGAAAGATGTTGGATGATCGGTTACCGTCGGCTGCGTAATAAGCGTCTACAGCTTCCTGCACGCGCTTGCCGTACCCCTTACCATGCACCATGGTTGGCGGAACGGGAGTGTCACTGTCCACGATAAAAAATTTTAACGCTCAGATATACGAACTTTAGGGCAGCGGCCAGTCTGACTGACATAGATATCTTCAAAAGAAAATGGTATCGTGTACACAACATCTGTTCGACATAGAAGAAGCTTTTACTTGTATTTACTGTCACAACGCTTTGCACTTGTAAAGCGTCCGCTTCGTTCCGCACCAACCCGCACTGACTTGAGATTTGAGGAGAACCAAGGAGTTTCTTTGCATCGCAGCGCTTCACGCAGCGCAAAATGTTTTGTAATTTGCTACAGAACGCGGTAGCCATACAGTCTGCATTTATTAATATAGCCACTAGAGACACACGCCGGCATTTTCTACCTAATAGCACCCACACTGCTAGGGCTGTGAAACGAAGCTCGCGTATCTTGCATCAGCAGTCAAGCGGCCTCTCCGTCATGGTGGGATTTATGTGCTTGTTTAGTGCATTTTTTGTCCTAACTTACGACGCGTGTTTTGTACCCATGTTTCTGCAATGATTTATTTTCTTGGCCTCTTTGCCTGCATATTTGTTGCCCACGTAAAAACGCACTAGTTGTGAGACAGCACAGCGCTCACCTGTGCAGCCATCTTTCTTTCGTCCTGATCTGCAACGCATAACTCCGGAGGCACTTCAACACACACACAGCTGTTCGGTATCCTCTTGTTTAAAGAAGTACTCGAGCCTCGGGCAGAGACAAAAAGTATGGTGGGGCAGCCAGAAAAAGAATGTAAACCAATAAGCCCCTGCAGAGACAGTGTAAAGGAGGGCAAGACGCGATGAAGGCTTGCGAATCGTTGCCTGCTTTTTTCTAATTCATAGATATCAAGAAATTAAATTTCGCGAATAATTTTCCGCCATCCTAGAACCACGCTCCCCAAATATGGAAAGGTCACAGGAAGAAGAATACAGTTAAATCTACTGAAATTCCAACTCCACAGTGAATAGTAGGGAACGAAACGCCCTTCTAAAATCAATATAGTACTCATCTACGCAATCAATGTACAGGCTGTTGGCTCCATAGACACCTAGGCAATCTATGCTAACGTATTCGAGTGACAGACATTTTACTAGGATTAGACTCGGTACGGTTTCTTTAAGGTGCACTACAACCTAAGCCGTTCTCTAGGCGGACTCTGCAAGTTGCCTGGCTACGCGATATCTTTTTAATTTCCTGCATTCTTCTCAAATGTTTCCACTTTAGTGTAACATTTCTTGCTCTTTAGTTATCTCTTTTCATGGAGCATATAGTTTGGTTCATTGAACACAAGGTTCCGAATGTGACTGTTGGCTACACTGAACAGAGCTTGCTTCACTATCATAATGGGTTGTAGAAACAGATGTTTCGCCCTGCAGGCAGAGTAGGACGCCCAGATTCGCACGAATTTTACCGAAATCTCGCCTTTCATATTCTCTGTGATTATTTGTTGTCGCGTGTATTGCACATTGCGATTTTGATGCATACAATTTTCAGGCAATAAGATAGAAGGAGCCCCAAAACACATTTAGAGATCAAAGGAACATAGAACGCCACCGCAAAAAGTAAATGACATCGACAAAGCTCCAGGACAGAAGTTTCGCGAAGAAATTTTAGCACTGAAAATGATGCTTTTGGATTTCGAATGATAGAAAATCAAAGGAAAGCTCGCCTTCTGAGATGACATGGGCCACACGATGAACCTGGCAGCCAATTCCGCACTGGGGGCATACAAAAACTAAGCTGGAAATACGCCAGGCTAGAAGTCCATACTTCACAAGAAGAGTCAATGATCCCACTGCACGTGGACTTCATATATGCTCTTCGTAGCTGCCCTCCGGCTTGCAGAAGCATGCAGTAAAAATAACATAGCTTTATAATCGCACTTCCAAGGCTTGCAGGACTCGTCTTCTGTAGGATAAATCGAATCACTCGTAATTCTGACACGTAACACTTCAAATAAAAGATATTTAAACAGTAGATGCAATAAACCAATTATATGTTTTTGTTGAAATACAATTACAATGTTCAAACAACACACAAGCAAAACCTTACGCCGTTTTTAAGGTTTACCCTAAATATAAACGATTCTTTAAAATGGTGAACATTTTAATTTATTTATTCAAGCATTGTTTCACATTGCGTAGCTCACCACAAACAATGCGTAAAATTAACATTCCCGAATTCGAAGCGCGTAGAGAGATTTCGTTGTTAGTTTTCGGTATTTCTCTCTCTCACACGAAACAACGCATTATGATTAATCTTCCGTGCGCCATTTCCCAGTTCATTGCCAAGAACAGCAGCGTTCTCCCTGTGCACTCTGCAAACTCTTAAGCGTTGCCTGATTTTTGTAGCACGTATTACGTTCAAGGAAACCTCGTGGTTGAATATCCAGCCTTATGGAACATGCCCTAGAAAAAAATGATTTGGAAACTCTCTTTCTTTGTACTGTCCTTAGTTTATCTGGGATGTTCAGGGCACATTCTCCTTGCAACAAATGGTGCCGTAAGCGTAACAATGTTATTCTTAGCTCTTAGTGAAACACCGCAACAGCTCGATGCCAACAGGATAAGGTGGTACAAGACAAAGCGGTACAGAAGTCACTCTTTCGTAAAGAACATTAAGCTTTTTTATGTCTCTGTAGCCAGAAACCATGAGGATTCAGGTACTGAAAAGGCATGAAGATTGAAAGTGCCGGTTCGCTAGCGGCCAGGAATGCAGAATATAACGAACATCCCGATATATACAGAGTAGTATCATTGTCTCACTGTCTATGGCTTCTCCCTGTACTGCCCTCAATGAGCTAGCACCTGTCTGCGATAATTTTTTTTTTTGAGCTAGCTCTCTCAGCGACATTTTCTTCGGCGTGTCAGCGTTCCGGTGGCAAGCGTTCTGAATCCCTATCCTCTGCAGTTTCACTGTCGGGTTGTGCTTCCCTACGTTTCGCGTTTCTGCACTTCGCACTCTATTTTATGCGTGTCTGGACTTCGGAGCTCCTGAAGCGCTTTATTTTTTCTGAAATTGAACGTTGGTGGTAATCCCTGCAAGTTGCCCACGCACACAAATGGAAGCATCATCTCATACCTACGCAGAACTTTATACACAGTCTTTCTGCACATGAAACAGCAAGAAATTGTTATTTATTTGAGATTACAAGCGTGAGCTGTTGCTATAGTGGCCCAGCTTGATAACGCCTATCTAAACGACCTCCTTAATTGCAAACATAGAAAATTTGGGGGTGATTGATGAGCGCACAGAAAGTTCCGATGTTCTGCGTCGGGACCAAGATAAACATTAATGTTTTTTTTTCATTAAGAAATGTAAGTCAAAGCACCGTTTTTTGAAAGCGGCATTTTATCTCCGCCAACCTTATTTTTCTCTGCCTGTTTAAAGAGATGGTGCCCACACGTTCTTGTAGTAAGTCTGGTCAAAGGAAGCCATGCGGTCGGTTGACATGTTTCTCAGGTTTCCTTTTGGCTGTCAGCTTGCGGCCTAGGAAAACGACACGAACATTAAAAGCCGAACAGTGAGATTATATGGAAGAGTATGGTACTGATCTTTTCAAAATATTATCTACGCGTCTACATTAAATTATCTGATGTTTAGGAAAGGTAAAAAAAAGTGAACTAAGAAGGACAACATAAATGAGTGCCATGACTGAAAGCCACAAGAAGCGTCTGAAAAAGATATAACCTATTACCGGAGCGCGTCGTCACCGAGAGCAAAGCTCTGCAACAGGCTCAGGTCTCTCAACCCGACTCTCTGAGATTAAAGGCAAACGTATTATGGAAGACAATCCCCAAAATAAAGCTTCTAAGTTTTTCATCGGAACTAGGTGATCATCTTCATGCTACGTTGAAAAAGAAGGTTTCGGGCCCCTGTCAAAACGAATCCGAATGTAAGGACGTTTTTGCGTGTTCAACCTGCGCTGACAGCCTGCGCTGACACACTGACAAAAACACTCCCATTCCCATTACCTGTTATTTGTTTGCGGAGATCAGTCCCCGTCACGTGAATATGCAATTTCCAAGTTTTTTTCCCTTTTTTTTACGGAAGGTCCAGACAAGAAACCCGAGCACCACGTTTTTCAGGGTTGTTTAAATCTTTACAGATATACTTCATTTATAAAGAGCAGAAGTTTATATTTATCAAGTTGTGATGGAGAATAAACACGTGCACAGCTAAGCGCCTAATTATTGCAACCGCTCTTGTGTAGGCTGATCAGCTAATCATGCATTTATGGGATGGAACAGACGAATATATCAACAAAAAACAGTGCCTAGAACCTGTGCATAATAAAAGAAAGTAATCAGATGTGAACCTTTCTGGAGAGCGTTCAGTGAACAAGGAGATTCTTGTTTCTCTCTGATGTTTACCCATAACGCTGTGCGGAAATCCTTGTTGTTCTTCCTGACGCTTCCATTGAATTCACGGTAGCGTGTCATGAGCTTAAAATAAATGACAACCACAGAGTGATATATCAAGCGCTTCTAACTGCACAGATATGACTGCCAGTTTCTTAGATTCGAGTGATATTTCCTACATATCGATCACGTGGCTTCCAGTAGAGTTTTTACCTATGCGCCATTGGCAACAGGCACACTCAGCTGCGTAAATTGGCGGTGACTAGAGAGTGCTGTGAGCTAAGATAAAGACCAGACGCACCTGCTCTTGCAAGTGTTCACGAAACATGGTGAAAGACATGGTGAAAAAAAAATCCGCCCTCAGGAAATCGTGTCCTCATAGGATGCAGGGTAGCTTTCAGAACCAATTGGCCAAGCTGTCTTCAGCTGGATTCCCTGATTCGGTTGTGATGGCAGTCGCCGAAAGCCTAATGCAAAAAATGAAGACTGTGGCGGTTAGAGCTGGGGAATATCCCCCTCGAGAAGAGGTGGTGAGACCGGTAGTGGTGCCCTATGTGCATAAGATGGCCCACAATTTAAAGAAGGTCGCAAGCAGGCATAGGGTGCCGCTTGTGTTTTCATCCCCCCAAAAGCTCGGATGCCTGTGCTCGCGTATCGAAAGAGTACGTGAAGAGGAAAAAGGATGCGGCACTAAGCATGGGCGACCGTTTTTGAAGTGCGCCGTTGGGGTGGTGTATGAAATTCCCCTCTCATGCGGTCACTCATGCGTAGGGCAAACCGGACGCTGCGTCAATGACCGCATTAGGGAACATGAGAGAAATCTAGAGCAAAATAAAGAAGGGCCAAACATACCCAAGCATATTAGCTCCTGCCCGTCACGCTCCTGTGAGGCATATTTTTTCAGAGGCGAGGATTCTAGCTTCCAGTAAAGATACCAAAGCTCGGGAATTAATTGAAGCTTTTTTTATCGGAGAGAAAAGAAACATGGTGCGTCAGTGATCCAACCGTATCTTTATATAAGGCGGAAAAGAAATTTTTAACCAGTGCACGTGCTTATCGATCCTGATTTGATTGTGTTCTTTGCTTATAAAAAAGTGTGTGTGATGTGCCTCCGAATAAAGCAGTTGTAAGTGGCGCTTTGTCTCGTTTCCTTCCTTGTGTTCTGTGTGTGTTCGCGCCTTGTACCAAAGATGAATTGTGACCAATTCGCCCAAGAAGGCGTTCCTTTAGCATAAGGCTGTAATATTTTTTTGTTGATGTGTTTATGCTTTCCGCTGCCACTGTATTTGGGGGCTAGGAACCCCTGTAGCCGTCGTAGAACGGCTTTTATCTTGTCCTCCTGTACACTCCGGTGTATGAATAAAATATGAATGAATGAATGAATGAATGAATGAATGAATGAATGAATGAATGAATGAATGAATGAATGAATGAATGAATGAATGAATGAATGAAATTCCTGTTTACCGCATTGCACTGGAAGAGGATAACGATTGTATTTCCAGCTATTGGCTCAAAAATAAAGAACTCGCGTTACAGGAAAGCCGAAACCATTATTATGTCGAAGTTGAGAAGGCATTGTGCTTTCTTTCCTCATGTAAGTTATTTTCGCGTGTGGCTTCCGGAGCTTTTAAGCGTCGTCACCTAGAGGTCCTGAGCCCCGTTGAGTAATTTTCATTATTTTTATCTCTACTACAGCCTTAAAGTGAAGTATCGAATGAGGCTTTGTGGGATAAGAACGTTACTTCTGAACAAAAGGCTTCCGTTTTTCCTATGAATCACCTAGAACAGATCTTGCATCACAGTTCTCCTTTGTTCGTAGCTTTGATCTGAACTTGGTAGTCTAAGAATTTCTGTAGTCGCACACTTCTTCACGTCCTGTGTGGCTTCTCTTTCAAACGGTACACGCCCAAAACATGTCACGGAAAGCGAAAGGTGTTGTTGTAGACTGTGTTATTTTTCATTCGTCGGTTCAGCCCGCTAACACTTCTGCAAATATGTACTGTTCGCCACGCTGTTATAGAAGCAGTACGATCGGTTTTCTCCTCTTTGCTATGTTTTCTCTTCTTAGTTTTTTCGCTCTTGCTTTTAGCTATCGGGTAAGCAGATATTCTACTAATCTGTAAACAACCCTTGTTGTCCTCTTGGTCATAGGCCATTGACTCCTGGTAATAATATTTCGCCACTCGAAAACTCCCCACTCTTGAAAGGTATACGCCTGTAAAAGAGCTTCCGGAAGAACAATACATATGTCCGGTGGCGAAGGTGAGCAGCCTTGGCCCAGACTTTCATTTAGATACAATTCAGTGCGCTGTCTCATTGCTCATTTGAGTTTTAAGATTCTTCATTTTATCTTTAATACCACCACATGTATACACTTATTCATGTGTGCAGGAAACTCCAGTACGCTAGGCACACCAATGCTGTTTGTACACTTTTGCGATGATGTTTTGAATTATGCTGTTTGCTGAAATGCTCTAAACTGTGGCCACCTCAACAACGTAGTGTTTAGCAGCGAAACTACTTTATAGTCTATGCGTCCTACAAGAGTAAACTCTCATGTCAGCAAATGAAATATAAGTTACACGCCAGCAGAAAACATACAATGCCCTTTATTCGGCTTCTCGCCTCGGCGATAGTATTTAGCTGCAGTCTAAATGGAAAAGCACGCAGTGTGCTGTGCGAAGCCAGTGCAAGGTAAATAGCCTTACGTTGTCAAAGCAAATCCGAAGTCCGTCAATACGGCGTCCCTCATAGGAAGTGTGACGTTTCGGGACATTAATCCGAACAATTTACAATTTTAGAAAATGAGAACTAAGATAAACGCCAGACACACAAAGAGCTCATCTTTTACCACCTGAAGCAGCGATCACGACAAGTATATAAAAGCATTGTAAGGCTGCTTGTGTCCAGTTTTCTTTTTTTTTTTTTGCCCCGGTGTTCTGAGCTGCTCCTTGGCAATGTTATTTTCTAATGCGTGAAAAAAAATTTCACGCATTAGGCCTGCGCTGTTTTCTTCATAGTTTCTCACTAAATAACGCATTTGGAATCTATATGCCTTAAATAACAGCTGATATATTACTCCTCCTCATATGAGCAGTAGAACATAATCCATGGGAATGAGCCTGCATGACAAGGTCAGGTCTAGAGCCCTTGGACACTGGTACATGACAGAAGTTTACTCCCGGGTGCGTCATTAGAGCACTCTATACAAATGTGTGGACGCATGTAAACTTTCTAAAGAACGGAAATTTTTTTAAGGACTAAGTTGATGGTAACGAAAGGAAGCTTCATTTTGATCAAAACTACCAACTTTCAGGACCTAATGGCGCCCCATATCTCAAGGCAACCGGCATATGTTTTTATTATCTTCCGTGGAACTCCTTTCTTTTCACACATCATAAGTTGGCCGTTGAGAGCCGAAAACCGCTGAATTCGAGGGCATCCCCTCAACGCTCCGTAATCTCAACAACGTTCGAAGACTTATGCCCAGCTCAAGCAATGGAGCATATTTTGATGTATTCCCGCAAAAATTGCCTGGTTTAGTGACTACTCACGGTCAGTTATAAATCTGTCCTATTGAAATATGCCACAAAAAAATGCAGTTTATTGTTATTTCTGCGCACCAAATACACGTCTTCTCAAGGGACACAATTCATTTTTTGTCTTATTGATCGCTGAACACAGGCAGTGTTCGAAGCTGCGGGCATAAGTACAGCGATAGCACGCAGTAGCGTGGGAGCAAAAAGAAGACGCCTTTTTTTTGCACAGTGCACATCTCATATTCGAGCCGATTCGTGTGTTTTAGTATGAAAATCACCGTCTGAACTCATTAATGTCAATTTAAGCCCGAGGTAGCGATATGGCTGCTCATGTTGGCCTAATAATAAATTCAGAATAAATAAGACATATTTTACTATCAGGGGGTAAATTTGACGTTTGGTTTGTAATAATCGACTTCAGGCAGAATATAACATGCACTGCCGTTTCGTCAGCAGCTAAAGTTTTCGTTACTTCTCACATGATAACTTCAAACGTTTGCTAAGCGCCCCACTTCATTTGGCATTGTGATAGTTATACGCTAATAGTACTTGAAAAAAAAACATTTTTGCTACAGTATAAGTGGGCGTTGATAGATTTCTACAATTTAAAACGATGACTAGCGGTTGGAGCGATGACATAACAGTTTTAGCCGTGTTTGTACTTTATATTTGGAAAACAAAATCAAGGATCAAGAATATCCAAGTAGCCAGCTGCTTAAGTTTTGTCCGCATAATGCAAATAGGTGCTACAACGCCCAATACCCTCTGACATACAGAGTGTAAATGCTTTCGTCTACAGGGAAACTTCCGGTTTTCGGCAAGTACGCCGTCATGTCTTTGTTATGTCAAATATTATTAGGTTAGCAGAGGAGTTCAGTAAACATTTCTGCTGCTGCTAATACCGCAAAATATTTGTCAGCCTCGACGCCTCCAGGCCCCATAACCAATTATATAGACATGAACCTATTTCACATTCGCGCTCTGTGTGAGGTCATCAAGTTCTCTCCTGCGTAAAACTTAATGATTCAACGATATTCAAAGTCCATGTAGTTCTGATAAAAATCACCGAGTTCAGTTTCATTTCTTACCACAAACAACACTCAGCAGAACTAGAAGCAAGCATTTATGCCTTACCGCAAATGCTTCAAATCTGATGATTAATAGAGCTACACGCTAGGGTCAGCAGGCCAACAATGTTTTTTGATATAACCTCTTTACCATGATGCGGCAAGGCAACAAGCTGGAAGCGGCTGGGTCCGAAAAAGAAGCATTCATTTAGAAACAGTATCCTGGGGCCATTGGTCTGCAAATTATCTATGCTTTCGGCGGCCATACCATTAGCGCCTTACTGGCCGCAGATGCGTTTCCAGCGCCGCCAGGAAACGATAATTACTCTTTTTTGGGCATGCACCGTCAAAGTTAACTGTGTGGGCCGAGTAAGATGGGAATAATGGTTTTGCGTAATGGATCTTAAGGTCATGCGAGAAACGCCCGTAAATACTGCCATTCGCGGTGCTGCAAGGTTCGTTGAGCAGTTCAGGCATGATGCGAAAAGGGGGCACAAATGACGCAAAGCGCAGCGCGGTACATAATGGCTGGCGACCCGCATAAACACCACTTTATGATTAGCTGTGAAAATGACTGCGTTTGGTCCATCACTGAGGGCGCAAAGGAGCGGTTCCCCTCTCAGAACCGCAAGAAGGAACCGAACTAGAAAAAAGAGTGGATACTGTAGGCTACGGCCTAGGTTAAACATTTGGCGAGAGCCTTCTTTTCGTTTATTTCCGTTTCCCGCCCTTCCTCCTACTTCTCCATACAACCCCAGCTTCTCAACCGACAGTCTAGCCCAACTTCCAACCCTTACGCAGCGTATAGTCAAAGTCAAAGTCAGTCAAATTTATTTTTCTCCGAGAGGAAGAAAGGGGGCAACGGAAAAAAGCTGCACATGCGCAGCTTGACGAAGCCCGGCCCCCTTGGGTACAGTTCAGCAGCAATTCAAGAAAAATAAACAAAGGACGCTCAATGCGGCAACAAGCATTGTACAAGATATATACATATGGACGACAATGTCAGGGTTTTATACATGAGATGCAGAAAGTAAGCGGCTGACATAATACAATGCACGTGGTACAGGGCGTAGTTGCAGCAATATGTAAGCAAAAATGTCGTTAACTGCACGGTATAAAGAAAAAAGGAAGGGATATAAAATCAGACAGGTGGGCAATAGCGCAGCGGAGGATAAGAAATGAAGCCAGAGACAATGGTGAGGGTATTAACAGAAAGCGGATGCATTACGATCTAATTTTTTGAAAAGTGAGCGTGCAGATTCTGTATTTGTATCAACACCAACGCGACTGAGTGCGTTCAAGAGGACAGCGATGTGGTACGATAAAGATTGATTGGCATATGTTTTGCGGCAGAAACGTTCGACCCATGAATTGTTGTGTCTGGTGTTATGGCTATGACTGCGCGTGTCAAGGGTGAATAGCTGAAGAAAATAGTGATTATTAGTGCGAACAGCAGTCTTGTACTGACAACGAAGGCGGAACGAATACATGGTTTCAATTGGAAGTATGCGATAGGATGCGAAATATGCGGACGTATGATCACGGTATGAAATATTTGCAATGGCTCGAATTGCGCGTTTTTGACACATTTTGTTTATGAATGTTTTCTTTAGATGTGGTCGCCCATACAAGATGACAATAATTAAGTGCAGATAAAAATAAGGCGTTGTACACCATCCTTTTTACTTTTGTAGGTAATATATGCCGATTCCTGCTCAATATTCCCGCGATTCTGTTTAATTTGTAGCAAACGTGTTCAATGTGCTTATCCCAGGTTAGGTTTTCTGAGAAAAGGACCCCAAGTGATTTTACGTGCGTTCGTATATCAATTTCATCATTTGCTAGAAATAGCTTTTCTGTGGGAGTGACAGTGGTGTTTCTTGCACGAAAAAGTATTGCTTGAGTCTTTTTTGCATTAATTTTTTGCATAAGTGAGCGCTTTACGGGCTGGCATATTACTTCAAAAAATATTGCTTCATCCGTTTGCTTTTATATTTGTGTCTCTCCTAGCTTAGCAATTCCGAAAACCATTCTTTTTTAATACAATTTATTCAGACAGTACTGCACTCCTTTGAGCACACGCAGGTCAACATACAATTAATGAAGAAGCTTCCTTGGACTACTGTTCTAATTTTTAAATTTCAATCAATCTGTTCTCACGAGAAGAATCTCTTTAGGAAGAATCTATAAGCGTGGTGTCTTCAGGTTAAAGATACACGGCGCAATTTTTGGCTCACTTTGAGCTAGACTGCGCAAACTTAATGAAGGCGCCATAGTTATACGTCATACCTTTAATTTCTTGCTGTGCCAGTCTTTGGTATTGAAGGTAGGGTGATGTACTGTCGACTGCATTCCATAAACGTACACCTATAAGCAAACAAAGGGAGTACTATAGGAGTGCCATGGTCGCAATCGGAGATATAACAACGTCAATAGATTTGGGCAACAATCATGCCAGGGCGGCGGCACGTCGCTCGACATAGCAGCAAACTTTCTTCTCTCAACTGCATCTTCTTACGGTGAACCTTCGCTTTTATCGATCTTTTCCGTGCATGCAGTCGTCGTGAACGGGAGAAAGCCGATGTCCTCCAATCAATGACAAGAGTTACCCGGGGCTCAATGAGCATTTCCCTGAGGGCCCTGTTTATGTCAGGGATCTCTTCCGGTTCTTCCTGGGAGGCAGGTATGGCATCCGCGGTGGCTTCGCGGTTGTTCAGTAATGCGAGACAGTGCTCCAAGCGGCTTAGCGAGCCTTACATCTAGCAAGGCAATGCAGGTACGATGGGTAAGAGGCCAATACGAATGGTCCTCCAGCAGGAGAAAAGGAGGAATGCGTCCTTTTCTTCCCCTGCACAAGTGATTTGGTGCGGATGCCGTGGCATCGGTCACAGGGCCAGGCAATTACTTGGAAGCTCTCTTTATATGGAGTATTGAAAGGAGGAAAGAGTTGGTCCTTTGGCTCTTGAATTCTTAGTAGTTGCCGTATTAGTGTAGGAGGCCCGCTCTCGAAACGCTTCCTTGAGAAAGACATTGCCAGAATCACAAAATCGAAGAGAATAGAGAACGAGTTATGTCCTTAAAATGCAATTCAAATATATATAAATGATCGGTGCAGGGCCTCGATAACGTCAGAAACACCACGCGCCATATCTGCACAATGATGTATTGCTATATAAATGATCGGTGCAGGGCCTCGATAACGTCAGAAACACCACGCGCCATATCTGCACAATGATGTATTGCTAGGTTTTTTTCGACATGTTCCGAGTCCTCGTAGAAAGGGGGCCCTAAATTAGACACTCTCTATCCCGCAACATGTACTGATCTATAATACTAGTCATGCATAAGGACGAAATCTATTTGTACCTTAAAATTCACAAATAAAAGGAGCGGCTCACAAGAGGTAAAGAGGATCGAGTGGCAATGACCGTTCTTTGTCAGTGCATTTTTGTGTGGAAATAGAGTTGGTCAAAAGGTTGAGCTGGCCAACCAAAATATTTTATGTCGCAGATTCTGGGCAAAAAATTTCAAAATTGTAAAATTGTAAGACAATACTACATAAATATTTAATGTAATAGTTCAATATTCTGATACTTAGCAAAATATTTATTTTAAAGTGTTTCTAGCAATCGCATCGAAGAGTTAAGACTGCCATGAAAAACAAGTGGGGTATGCTTTGGACGGTAGCAAAAAGATTAATATGAAAAAAAATACAAGGCTGCCACAGGGTGATCTGTGGATATTTCGATTGTTATAGTGAATTCTTACATTATATGAAAAAACTGTATTCATAAACGGTTTCGCGCTGAAAAATGCTTTTGTCCTGTATTGTTGGGTATGTACCTATCTTCTTAACTTGCGAAGGTTTACTGCGTCGTTCAACCTCCTATTTTTTTTGTATGTGTTGCACACTTACACGTGTGCGAATTGCGATTTTCATCCAAATTTCTGATTTAACATGAGAAAATGAACTTTTTCTAGTGCCCAATAGAAACCAACTGCTAGCGTCTTGATTTCGTTTTGACCATCCCTCAGCTTTTCTATGCTAAGTTATAACCAAGAAGTTGAAATTCACTTCTCACTGTGGTACCAAAAATGTCCATCTTTTCGGAAAACTCGTAAGGGCTTATTTTAGCAGATCTGCAAAATTCCAAGTTGTGGAGATACAAAATGGCTAGATCAACTTCTTATATGCGTTCATGAAAACCATAAATACATACTCCTAGCGTTCTACGCAAGATAGATAAGCCGATATACGCGCGCGGCGCATCCCGCAGGGCTACCTAGCGCCATAGCGCTAATTTAGGCAGCTTCAGAAGCAGGCTCCGCTCCAGGGTGTTTCTGGGGAGAGCAGATTTCAGTGAATGGCCAGAGGAATTAAGCTGATGCGAGGGTGAATGACACTTAGAAATGACACTTAGGCAACCGCAGCTATCGATCAACGCCCACGACGGTCGTATTGTTATATCACCAGGAATTCAGTTAACATCTCTCTGACATCCCAGAGGACGCAAATCACTACGCATTCTTCTTAACTGCTGGAAAGCTTGGCGACAGGTGTGCAGGGTCTTTTCACTGCCCTTATGAGGTGATAAGTCTGATCTTTTATAAACAACAACGAGTATAACCTCCATGCGAACTCATAAATAAAAAAGACCCAGCTGCCGGAAATGGCCAGCCAAAAATGATAGGACAGAAAATGATTTTGCTGATACCCTCGGTTGTAACCAACATGATCATCTTCGGCGTCGAATTTCAACCCTTAGTATATTTTCTTCCTTCATCCCATATTGCGCGTTCCAGCCCACTTCGAACGCGCAAACAGTTTTAGTTGTTATTCTCTAGTTCAAGCGGACGCGAACAAATCGAAAAAGTTTCCAAGTTGTGGCCTCATGCCCGCAGCTACTAAATTAAACCATTTTTCTTCCATTGTCTGTCTTGGTCGTCAGTATAAACCGCGCACTTATTTCGAAGCGAGGTCATGACAGCGCTACATACAGCGCGATTTGTCGCCAAAACAAAGCTGTCAGTAATTTTCGAAAAGCCGAGCAAGCATATATTCTCTTTCTACAACCAAAAACACGAAAAAAAAGTTTAAACAGTTTTCGTATTCAGTGTTCAATAAAAGGCATGGTCGTCTATCTCTCGTAGTTCCCGGCAGATAAATCAGTAGGTCATCCTCCAACTCTATTTTTTGCAGCCAACAAGATCTTATTCGCATGAGTGGCTCGTCCCTGCTATCACTGCATCAAAGCCAGAAACACACCCACGAAGTCCTGCCGCTCGTTCATAAGGATATGATAACCTTTACCAAGTCTACTGGCAACATTCCTACAAAGCTTGTTCACATTCTTCTTCCTTTTTTTCTTTCCTCGCATATAACCACGTTGACTGATAATTTATATAATGCAGCCCAACGAGCGTGCTTTCTGTTATGATCTTCTAACGCACTGGGCATTGCTCTTATAAGGCACTAGTTTTGTCTTTAGTCAGACCAAGCTGCACTTGGAAACCTGCATCGTTTTCGCATGACAGCTTTGCCGATTTTTAAACTCATTTTTCGTTAGTTGAACGGGCTACTTAGCACACTGTGGGCTTAAGCCTCTGGAGGAGTCTGATACGCTTCGCTGCTTCGGGCAGGAAGTTATGACGCCCGTCCCAATGTCACCGTTGGATGCCCGCCGGTAGGCAGCGCTTTAGCCCGAAAGCTGGGACACAGAACACGGTAGCCTGAGATGATGTGAAGCCGAGATTTCCATAAAGTTGTGTGCGTGATGTTTTGCCGGTGATCTTTCTACACGGTAGACTAAACACAAAATGCAGCTTAGCCAACCCGTGCGTAGTAGCACTATATGCTCATATACAGTATATGTATCAAATATATATTTTTAGTTTTTGTAGAGCGACTTAGCCCTTAATTAGATAGAGATACCTGTCAGAAAGCCTAAAATTTATGTATTTAGGATTTAGAAATTTGGGAATTTTTTGTAGGCGTTTCTCTTTGTTATTTTATTAAAAAAAGTGGCCTACTGGTTATTTTATATCCCGCCAGGTGCTACTATATGAACCTGGCTACTACGACAAAATGTGGACTCATGCTCCGTATTCAGGTGTCTTTTGAAAGGCTAATAATATTAATAATAATAATATTAATAATCAAGTGTGTAGAAAAGGCGATTTCGACGGTACGGACTCCTGAACGTCGCTGAAATATGCCCGATATAAACCCGCATTGCACTCTTCCTGCCACTGCAACACAATTCATAGTCGTCGCCGGTGGCTAAGATTGACACTTGCCGGTATATAACACTTACCTCTCGTATACGACCAGTGGCGAGCACTCCCATCTCGTCTCCCATTGAGAGAAACTACAAATTAAAAAAAGGCATCCTCTACGCTCCTTGGTTTCAGTGACTGCTAGCTTTCGTCATGTGTGCCATAACAATCCCCTCTCCATTGCTTTGTCTTCTGCTGAATAATTTGTCGATGGCCTCGAATCTGGCAGCCTTGATGGCGTAGGTAGTATGGCAGGGTTCTCGCACAGCTTCTACCCTTACCGATCGAATACAGGACGTACTACGTCCGCCGCTATGGACGAGGGTGGCGCTGGCGAACACTCTCAAGGTTCGGTTACACTGCATATAAATGCCGCGAAAGCAGAAGATTGCACAGCCGTCGCCGTAGTTAAGTTGGTAGAGCACCCACCAGACGCGTAATTCGGAGGTCGTGGGTTGGGATCCCACCGGTGGCATGGTTGTTTTTTTCTGCTGCTTTTATTAATTTCCCCTTGATAGACACTACAAATTAAAAAAACAGACATCCCCTATGCTCCTTGATATGAGTGACAGTTTAGCTTGCGTCATATATGTCATAAGGAGCACTGCTTAGCACTCCCTTGTGGGCCGAATACATTTCAACATATGTAACATTCTCCTTGGCGCCTTGTCCACTATCTCTCTTTTGGGGAGTAAACAGATAAAATAGGATGCAGATCACGCACAGAGTAACACAAACAGAGGAAACCACGAAGATTCTCCAGCCACTTTCGGGAAAAACCGCTGAGAAGTGCGAGAATCTGCGAATCAAATTTTTGAGCGTGTGTTGTTACACTCTGCGGACGCCGCAGTAAAAGGATTTGTCCGACACAAAAGACGCGCTTCGCCCGGCGTTTGGTGGTAATTCAAACAGGTCAGGTGCACGATGTGATTTAAGGCTCAATGTTCACATTGTCTGGTATTGGTCTTGATACACACAACATACACATTCACACGCAAGCATGCTTCGAAAATTGCGATCACCAACCAACCTTCAAATAGGAGCTGTGCTCGTCGCTATGAGTGAAGAATGGAGGTTAGACGCTGAGTGAAAACGGAAACGGGCCGTAGCTGAGGTCGGCTTTAAAATAGGTGGATGGATTTGCTTGTTCACACATAAAATTTCCTTATATGTGCAGTTGCAGAAACTTTGTTTTGAGGGCTGATATGAAAACTGAGAGCTGCATGTTTCTGCAAACATTGCAAAGCAGCAGGTGAGTGGAAGTTTAGAAGCTGAAATTTTTTCCTGGAAAAGCGAAGTTAGTCAAAGAAATCTTAAAATGCATAATTCGCGTGCGCGCAACGCTGAAATATTAATTTGTATTGGCTGGTTTGCTCTACAAAATATTGTTTCATCATAATGTTCTTGCTTACTTTGTTTGTACTTATTAACCGACATTGTCAAGGATGTACGCAGATCTAGAAAACGTTTTATGCGCTCACTTTGCAAGAATCATAATAAAATTATTTATTCAAAATTCGTAATAGTAATGCGTTTGTCTTCGTGTAGAACTAGCGCAGATATTAATTATTAACTTATCGCAAAGTAGCCTATGCAT
Organism: Amblyomma americanum; assembly: GCF_052857255.1. NCBI lineage: Eukaryota > Metazoa > Arthropoda > Arachnida > Ixodida > Ixodidae > Amblyomma > Amblyomma americanum. The sequence continues at coordinate 120,076,081 of NC_135504.1, read as the reverse complement.
AAAAAGATTTAATGATCCAAAATAACATAATATTTTTTAAACACGGCTTCTAACCATTAGCTTCAAGGTCAAGTTAACCATACCTGTATTTTTCTGTAATGGTGTACACTTCCCGTTACTATGCATATCGTCTCCCGCATTTCTGACGCAGCAAATGAAGGAGCCGCTTGTGTATTTTATAAAGTAACAACAGTTCAGGTGATTTCCGCGACAAGACCACTCGCAGCGACGACATTTTATAAATATATAATGCTTTAAAATGCGTTTATTTTGAAGTTCGATATTTCGAAGCACATCGCCAATGCAGAATATTTCAAAACTGTAATCAACTTCAATCTTTCCGGCCTTCAATTTCTCCATACAATCTTGTCTCCAAAAATCAACACTAAGACGTTTATTGGACAAAACTGTTAAATAATTGTATAATTATAAAGCTGTATCAGGTAGAAACCGTCCGCTTGGCTGTACAATTCACTTGCACAAACAGCATTGTTTTATCCCTCACGCTTTGTAACAAAAAAATTGCATTGAATAATTTGAAACACCCGTTATGAAACAACCTCTTTTCCTTATCACAAGTCCATTTTCCTTAATGTGGCAAAACATCGACTACTAGGAGATTTAATTTTCTCTTTCCACTGACAATGTACAGCCAAAAGTAAAATCATCACGAAAGTGGAACCGGGTAATGCTTCAAGAGCTCCTAGCGCCTCAACTGCCTGACATTGTTACCTGGAGATACAGCATGCACATCCTCTTACAGTTGAAGGCTATCAGGGGAATGGTGACATATGGAGTGTTTAAATAATTTTATTCAGCGCACCGACATAGGATACACTTTTGCTAGGCAGGGCTACATTAAAGCCACACTATGCGTTTACCTTTAATGTAGTAGTTCGGATTGTGTAGCTCTTGATCTAAGACAGAACAATATAAATTTGCTTGAAATAATTCTGAGATATCGATTCATGCCCCTCGAGAGCAATTTTAGTTTTTATATTAAATGGCGGTCACTATTCTCGTCCGGCGTGCTTAATAGCGTCTGCTTTTGAGTGCAACGGCGTGTAGAAGCCGACATTCTGGTGAAAGTTAAAAACTCACCCACTTATTCGTTAATTTAAACTCTGACAACATTTTTTCATGACTTGCTTTGTAAATTTCAATATGATAGTATTATAGGCGCTGTTCTTCAGAAAAGCCGGCCTCCGTCAATCCTTGTCACTAAAAAGAAGGGATGAGCTCATAATGGTCAAGAAATTGACCGCCTCTCGACGAGTTATCTGCAATAAATTGAGGCATGTGCTGGTGCTCGGGAGCAGCAACCTGTGTGCCTCACAAGTGCCACCGGTGGCTGTCTTTGAAACGGCCACTTTTCCGGGTTGTGACGAATCGCTAACTGCTTCGCGAGTAGTCCCATGAGGCGTGGAAGTTATGAAAGAGAGCGAGTTCTTGAGTGGGCGCTAGGCATCTCAAATGCTCTCGCAGTGTACACTCGTGGGTAGCTTAAGAGTCGCCTAAGAATATTTCGTGCATTTTCTTCCTTGTAGAACTCGCTGCGCGGAACAACGCCCACCTCTAGCTTGGTTACGCGTGTCCACGCTTTTAAAGGCGACAACTGATGAGCGAGTTGGTGTAACAAGAGTGTGACACAGCGTAACATCAAAAGGCCAAAGCAAATAACTCAGAAGACTTAACACCATCATGTTTTCAATTTCGTTTCTTTTTCTTTTTGTCGTTGTGCTGTTTCACCATCAATTTTAATGAGAGGCTGCTACATTATAGACGTTTTCAGAAAGGGGCGTCATCATCAATGTGGATTAGAATAATTCGCCACTCTCTACGAACGCATTTTGAGCCGCTATGTATCGTTCTGCATGCTCGTTAGGCTCTGCGATCATACCCGCCATCAGGACCAGTGAGAGCAAGCCGAAAGGCTTAAGTGCGACAGCTATGCACGGTTTCAGCCATCTCTGTCTAAGGTATGATAACGAACAGCCGAAGCCTTGGTTCCTGCTGAAGACAGTTAAGCTGGCAGCTAAGGACCTCTGGTTCCTTCGCCCACCGAAACACGAGCTGGGGCCGAGTCCCCATTGGCAGTTCTAATCCCTTGATCCTCCGATGATGAAGCGCCTGACTACTTACAAGGTGTTGACGACATCCAGATCTTGTGCCGTGCAAAGGGCGGACAGGCAAAACGGGAAATCACCTTTGAAGCGAAGTATGCGACATCTTCTCAGACTTCGTGCGCCACGAAGCCTCTAAGTTTTTGTTTAATTTGTTTATTTTCATTTCTTTTTTCTTTTACGGAAAAACAGCGCCGCACCTCATAAAACAGTTCACTCGGCCTTATTAACAAATTTTTATTAACCAATCTGCCGAAGATTGCCCTCCTCTTTAAATGCGAGTGCAACACCCAAAGTGGTCTTTTATGTGTATTGCTGCAGTTTACATGCGTTTAAAATGCATTTAAAGAAAAGAAATATAAATATTCCAAGCGCGTACTTTATGCCCATGCTAGACATTCTGTTCGCGCTTTCTTCACTCTTATAGTCGTCAACGCAATAAGATATTGTAGACATCAAAAGATAAGCCAGACCACCGCATTCCAGCTTCTAGCGAAAATCTCAGATTGGAATTGCGGCATCAAATGGTTTTGAGGGCTAGCTGAGTCACGGATGAAATCATGGTAGGCTTTGTAAAGGCATATTGAGTTGTCCTATTCACAACTTAGTGTAGCTACGACCACTCATATATCACTTGCTTTCTAGCTGCGGCATTCATCGCGGCTGCCTTTCTTGAATAAAGCTCTTTAATTCAGAGTACGCTTCGCCATGCGCCGATCTTGCCTTCCCTGCCGAGCCAGGAGAGAAGAAGCCAATCGAAGCGAAGGCTTTTAATCAGTTTATTGGACTTACGAGAGCTTCATGCATGCTTTAAAGGGAGCCTGAAATGACTTCAGTGGGAATATTCTAGTGCAACAGGAGGAGGAAGAGGAGGGACTTTAATGGAACAGGAGAGGTCTGCCTTGTTGTCGGCCTGGCATGCTACCCCAGTAGTGCAAAAAATCTGTAGACGTCGTATTTGCGGGTATTCGAGTCAAATTTGAAAGCTCTGCGTGGACGCTGTAATTTAGAAATAATTTCAAAAAATCACTGCTCGAAGTAGCCCGCAACCGATTAGGGCGACACACCTCACCGCGCATCCCCTACCCCGGTGACGTCAGTGGGCAGACGGGGCCAGCTTGAAGACTGGCCCTTCTGCGCACTGACGTCATCGATGTGTCGCCCTAATTGGTTGCGAGCTACTGCGAGCAGTGATTTTTAAAATTTTATTTCTGAAATATAGCGTGCGCGCAGAGCTTTACAATTTTATTCGAATACTCACAAAGACAACCTCTACAGGTGTGTTGCAATAGAATGTGCCTATCAAAATAATTTCAGGGTATATGTAAGCTTGAAAGTAATATCAGTTTTCAGTTGTAGCAAAAATACTGAAATTAAATCTCTCCGTTTGATACAGTGCATTCGTTTAGCTCGTCTAGATTCAGGCTTTTAAACACATATAGTCTACACCGACGAAGCGCTGCAAAAAAGGCAAAGAGGGCATTATTAACGAAAACTAACTAGCTCGTTTTTAGCGTTATTAGGCAGATACCTGAACTAAGCAGTTGCAAACTGTTTTAAGAGACGTATTCTTCTGAGAACGAGGGACGGCCAAATGTAGACAGTCTACAGGGGCTGTGCATCATGCAAGTATCAGTTATGTGTAATTGAAAGTGAGAATTTCTCGTGCATTACAATAAACTCAGGAGAATGCAATACCGCCGTTTTTGAGGCTAACAACGAATATGACGCCTAAATATGTGGCGGTGAAAGTAAAGGTAAAATGTAGTACAATCTAGAATGATATGAGTTATTTACATTTCCCAGGTTAGCTACACGTGAGCTATTAGAAACTGTTTATTGCTCTCTTTCACCGCCTTCACTTTATTTAATAAATGTCCAGAGGAAAGGATTGCAAAATGGCGTGGGGATGCCGATGTCGATGCCTTCTCGTAGAATTGTGAACAATGTGCAGAGGAATTATGTTTTTGGCTGGTATAATGCGTAGTTCAACAGCTTCAGTAAAAATGCATTTTTTTAAAGGGGTAAATGCCGAACGTTTAGCACGCAAATAAGAAATATTTGTTTTATGAGCGTGAGGAGGTCCCTCCTATTAGGGTTTCGTCACAGGTGTTGAGTGGAACTTAGTTTAGTATTACTTTCAACGTTGCCCGAAGAGCCACTCTGCCTTTCGTCCCGCATCGACTGCGTCCGCGAGCACTTTCCCCAAAATGTAACTTCACCATTCACAAGCAGTTCTTGCTGGCGATGCCAACGTCATCAAGAATGGGGTAGTCCATGCTGGCCGGTCGACTGTGACGTCAAGGTGCACTTAAGCGCAGGCGCCGACTTAGACCAAAAATGCCGATTAAGAGTCATTTGTAATTTATTATACACGCCGCGAGTTGGCATTTTGAGGTCATTTCCACTTGCACCTGTCGCACTTAAAATGTAAAGAAGTAAAGTATGCCCCGCGTACTGGTTTTACATGGTTCATGCCGAAAACTTGATCGAATTATGGTCGCCAATTGCTTTCTTACACTCATCCGTGCTCATTAAATACGGCATCTAAATTTATGTATACTTAGGTACCGTCGGCACTTCGTCCAAATGAGATTTGTACTTATGATATGTATTTTTTCTCTGTGTGCTTACATGCCGCTTTATTTCCATATCCACGTATCACAGTTATCCTCTTTTGAATGTATGCCACAAGCTGTATGCCATTCTGGTGCTCCTGTCAAGTCATTGTAGGGTGCGTCAACCTCTGTCTAGCCTTTTCTCTGGATTTTGTCGGCACACCCAACATCCTCAAGATGTTGAATAAACTTGAATTGAATTCAATTACTAGGCCCGTAGGCTTGTCTCAGGACAAAAAACAGGACACCTAAAAATTTTGTGTCGGTTCGTGTTGAAGCTAAGCAGCCATGTGTGTTTTACACGTGCGTTTGTCACGAGTCACTTTTTCCCGCACGTCAATGGCAATGGTAGTTATGACACGTTGGTACACGTGTTCAGTCGCTAAATTCCTCATCGCGTTGGCAACTACGGCCGTATTTGTGCATTCGCGCTATAGAAGTTTCTATTTAGGGACATAGTAAACGAGGAATCTTAATAATGCGATACCATTAAAAGCCTCACCATGGAAAAAAAACCCCGGGTTGTGGTCAGTCATAAATTTACCTGATCGGTCGACACAGTTGTGACGTCATCAGGTTAGTGACATGCCACCTGTCACTCTTTCCTGTGCCTGTCTCCTGCCAATCTCAACCCCATCCCCCTCTCCAAATGCATCACTGCAAACAGAAGCCTCATCACGGAAAAAAGCCCGGCTTATGATTTCTCATAAAATCTTAAAACCCGGCGTTTCAGTCTGTCATAAAATTTGCTTAATGGTCAAGATAATTATGAACCCAAACGTTCGCGTGACGTGCCATCTGCCGCACCTTTCACCTCCCCCCTCCCCCCCCCCCCCCCCACCGCGCCGTCTATCTCCCCCCCTTGCCCCTCTCCCTAACTGAATCGATTGCAATGCTATTGTATTCCACACCCATGGTGTACTTAGGTGCCGCATAATTTTTCTCAGGAAGCTGGAGCAAAACTGCATTTTAGATGTGTCTTTTTGGTGAAAAAACTTTGTGGCCTAATACTTAGCTGTCCATCTATTTGTTTAGTTAGGCACTTATTACAGCATTCAAAACATTATTTCCTGCAAAGAGGATGAGAAACAGTGAACTTTTATGAACATGGAGCGCAACATTCTTCCAGAATTTCTACCCGCCCAGCGCAATATTCAATTGAACATCGAGAATTGAATGATATATAAAAATATTAGCTGCAAATATTCTGAGGCTGCGAAATAACCAACCGCTTATTGAAATCTCACCGCATGCATTTGTAACTAGGGCAATATAGAGCATAACACGGTGAATAAAATACGTCCCGCGTGTTTATTTAGTGGTCTTCTGTTGCCATACCACGGTCATAGAGATGCTGGTTTAGCGACCAATATCATGATGTATTGACTGAAACAGAACGCAAAGTAGCGACCGCAGCATAAAAAAATAGGTTGCGAACAGAAGACAAGCCTCGAGCTTTTAGAACTGTAGCCGTGCTTCAGCTTTTCCTGATATAAATTGCAAATATAAGTTTAAACCGTTGTTTATGCCGAAAAACTGCACCTCATTTTGTTGTTTCCGCTCGGGGACAATAATATATGACTGGGCGTCTGTGTGTGCCATTCGTGTGGGCGGGTTACCTGGAAAGTGCCGTAAAAATAACCATGCCAAGCAATGTTAGCAGTTTAGTTGTGGCACGGATTTGAGATGTAAACAGAAAACATGATGCAGCAGCAAAAAAAAAGTACATTATCTGGTAGCGCATAGTTTTTACTTCAGGGCTTGGTCTTATGCGGGAAAACTTTTCATTTCTGATACCAGGAGGTCCATATGCACTCGAATTAATGTAAAATAGGAGAGTAGTTCTGGGGTTCGATGTCTATGATTTTCTCCGCCAGTGATGAGTGTGGAGCATGTTTTATTTGATTTTCATTTATATTTGCCCATCTGCTTCAAACTCCTCGGCCGTGGCTTTGCTTGCTCCCCATGCCTGTTTTGGTTTATGATTTAATCGGCTCTCTAGTTGAACAAAAATTTGAGCGGACACTCGTGATGACGAAAACCTTACTTCCGTGCTGTCCGAGACGGAATAAGGTATCTGCTGCATAAGAACCTTCCCTGCGCGTTCCGAATGAGTTCTGAATACCAGACGTCTTGCTTGTAAAACTCCCTACTGACTCGCTCGAGCCCGAATGTGCAAAAATAGTTGAGAGTTGTGCCCAGAAATTTCGTCTGCTACCGACCGGAATGCATCAGAGCCAAGGGGAACCTTGGCTCGCGGCAAGCAGTAATGTGTCCCCAACATTGAAACAGTCTTAACTGCTCAACAAATAACCAGGGATTTACATCTCTCAAGCTCTGAAAGCACTTATTATGTTAGACTTCTCGTAGGTGTATTTAATGTATTCCGACCAAAAGAAGATTTAAACCGGAAATACGTTCTGCGCTTCTTGATAAAATTTGCAACAATTTTTAAAGCTCTTGCGGAATAATGTAAAGCTGCCCTTTGATTATTTCCCGTTAGAACGGCAAACTATCCGCCCTCATTCACCTCCGGCAAAAGATAGCAGATCTTTTAGAATACTTATTTCACTTCCTGGCCTAAAGTTCTTGTCTTATGCTCGCTTTGATGAAACTACATTTGCTCCCAAGGGGAAGCTTGAATAAAAAAAGTTTCGTCAGTGCCCTTCGAAAGCAGCCAATACAGCTCAAAGACTTCGAAAGAAGATTGCAGCAGACTAAAATTGATTTAGGATCGGTTATTGAAGCCAATGCCTGAAATGTCTTAAGGTATGAAGGAATGTAACTGTCATTCCTCTAGCGACACTGCTAGGTAATATGGTCGCGAGGTACAACTGCATAAGATTTTTTCAAGAACATGAATTTTTTAAGTGTTTGCTGCATTTAGTACGTCTCTACCATTATATTCTGCAGTATAAAGAGAGCTGTGGAGCGATCGATGTAAGGAAAAAGATACAAATATATAGGTGGTGGTAGTGGTTTTTTTGTTAAAATAATAGTAAAACGGAAGGAAAAGATTTTTGCTGGCCCCGGCATCTGCCATCGATACTGAAGCACCTGAGCAGGGGGAGCGGAAATAAAGGATAGCAGGCAGAACGGAGAAATGAAATGAAAGAGGTGAGGGGACAGGAACAGAGGATAGGGGGAGAAGTAATATGTGGCCGGCACCGATCGGTTTCAAGCAATGCTAGTAATAGCCGAGGTAAGCTCATATCCATGGGGCAAATTGTTTAACAACAAAAAAAAGAAAATTCAGAAGAGGCCAAGCTCATCACTGGCCTTGGTAAGGGACAGTATTGGCTTTTCCAATCTCCTTTTTGTTCGGCTCTTGTCTCTGGGACCACAGTTTTTGTTGAAGTCCATTCCTGGGTGCCACTCCAACTGTTACTCTTTTTGCTCACCGGAAAGCGATCCTTTGATATACTGTGAACTGTACTACACCTTTATTAGCATATTCGGAGAGGTCTCCTACCACTTGGAGCATCTTGCTTTGTTTTAGACCAGTCAGCGATTTCACTTAAGCACTTAGTGCACCGAATTCGGAAAATAAGGGGATCAGGAAGCTTTATATTGGGGCCGGCACGGATCGGTTTCAAGCAATGCTAGTGATATCCGAAGTGAGCTCATATCCGTAGGGCAAATAGTTTAACAACACCAAAAAAAAAGGAACTTCAGAAGAGGCGAAGTTCATCACTTGCCTTGGTAAGGGATAGTATTAGCTTTTCCAATCTCCTTTTTGATCGGTTCTCGTCTCTGAAACCCCAGTTTTTCTTGGAGTCCTTTCCTGCGTGCCACTCCAACTCTTACTCTTTGTGCTCACCGGAAAGCGATCCTTTGATGATAGCCGCAATATTTGCAGAAGCATTTTATGTCTCTTCAAGGAACTGCTTCATTCTGCACCATGAGACAGTAGCTGTTTGTGTTTTCTAGAAAGGCCGTGGATAGCACTGCAATATAGTGTCTGAAATTTGGCAGTGTATTGGATTTCATTTCTCTAGCCGCTAGTCAGGGAATTAAATTGGTCCTGCCTTTTACTTACAGAACATAATGTCCGCCTTCAAACCGACACAAAAGGACAGCGATAACTATAAGGAGCACGATAATGAGAAATGATAGCATGAACATATTAACTCTTTCCGAGGTATACTAGAATTTTTTTACATGAACATATTTTTTTATAAATGTCCTAGAGATCAGTCGGCACCGGCTACTCAGGTGAATTGCACAGCAAGGCGGGTATTAAACACATGATGAGTTCAATAATCCGAAGATTATTTAACTGAAACCAACCAATCAAATTTTTTCTTAACTTAAGGGGAAGAGTATACCACGAAATCCAAGGCCGCCGACAGCGATGGTGAGTCGAGATTTTAAATTTCCTTTCAAATGTGCACTTTTTATGTTCGACATTTCGAAACACTTTGTTCATGTGGTTTGAAATATTGAAAATAAAAGAACGCATTTGAAAGCTCGTTGAGTTGGCGTGTTGTACAATAACAAAATAGCGTTTCTGGGCGTAGTACTGTAGCCGGAATCGTGTCAGCTGGTTCTCCTTCAATAAATGCATAAACTGCTTCTGTGTTTCCTGCAGCAGAAATGCGATCGACGGTATTCCGACACCCAGTTTTCATTAGGGCCGAAAACATTACGTGCTTCGTGATATTACGAGAAAAGTAAGCGTCATTGCCATCAATATAAAGATGCCAGATTTAGATAGTTGCAGCAAACCGGTACAGGATTTTCAACTTTTCAGCAATGAAGAAGTTAAACTGTGAAGGCTACCTGTGTTAGAACCTAACTAATATTAGGCTTTCAACATATTTTAAAAGCAAACATTCGGCACAGACACGAAAGCTACCTTCGCAAGTGTCATGCGGCTGGGCCTACACAACGTGCCTGAAATTTGTCGTCAATCCCCTAATCACATAAAATGAATTACTAAACGCTTTAATAACTTCAGTTATCACGTGCATTTAAAACGGAGATCTAGAAATAGCCAAATTCCTAGCCTGCTCAATTTTATAGACTATGGTAGCCGTCCCCAGTTCTGAAATATTTTCCTCTAAACTTCCAGCCGTTGCGCGTTATTGCGCACGCAGAGCAGCGGCGAGGAGCGCAAGATTTTTACGTGCTGCCTCGCAGCTATTGCGTATGAAGTATCTTAGCCTTCGGTATCAGTTGTTGAATGGTTAACATTTATCAGGGGACGCTTTTTATACACTTTTCGCCTACGCGCGCCGAGCGCTGTAGATGCGTAACTCCGGGAACGAATTTCAGTGCGAAAGCAATCTGTGTCTCCTTGTCAACGATACCCGGTGTCGGCGTAGGCCACCAGCTGTGGTCCGAAAACTCCTATCGACGTCGGCGTGGAATCAAATATCTTCTGAAGGATTGGTTTGATTTATGGAGGCCACCCGTCCACTACGGCACCTCTTCTTTTCTTCTTTCACTTCCTCCTTATCTTTTCGCCTACGGTGCGATTCGGGTGTCCACCTAGATATGTAAGACAGTTACTGCGCCATTTATTTTCCTCAAATATAAATTTCTATTTCCATTTTAATTTTTTTGCGTCCCAAAGCGACACAGGATATACGGAACCGGAAGGGCTCCGGCAATGTCGACCACTTGGAGTTCTTTAGCGCCCACTGACATCGCCCAGTACACGGGCCTCTAGCATTTCGCCTGCATCGAAATGTGATCGCCGCGGTCGGTACCGAACCCGCGTCTTTCGGTTCAGCAGCTTATTTGTCGAAACAACGAGAAGAACGCGTCGAGGTGAGGGCGCGACCCATTCCGCTTACGCCGGAGGAGCTGCTTAGGCGTGCACAGAATCTAGTCCTCCGGCTGGCAACCAACACTGCGCGAGCCCCGTCATTAAGACAGTAGTTTTTCGGCAATGACCCCTACTACGTAGCCCGGCGACCG